>NC_044308.2:86442778-86620278 GCF_007474595.2 Lynx canadensis
CTTCCCACAATGTTGAAGATCAAGAGACATAACTGACTTGCCTAACACACAGAAACAGACACAGAGTGTTAGGCAAAGTGAGGAGACAGAGAAATATGTCCCAATGAAAAAAAAAGACAAAATCACAGCAAGATACCTAATGGAGATATGCCTGATAGAGAATTTAGAGTAATGATCATAAACATATTCACTGGACTTGAGAAAAGAATGGACGACATCAGTGAGACCCTTAACACAGAGATGACAAATATGATAATTGAAATTAAAATATACTAGATGGAATAAATAACAGGCTAGAAGAAGCAGAAGAATGAATCAGTGACCTGCAGGGCAGAGTAATGGAAAGTAAGTAAGCAGAGCAGGTGTGAGGAAAATATGACATTAGCATTATATGGATTCCAGAAGAAGAGAGAGAAAAGGAGACAGAAAATTTATTTGAAGTAGTAATAGCTGAAAACCGCCCAAATTTGGAGAAGGAAATAGAAATTCAGATCCAGGAGAAAAAGATCGCCCAACAAAATCAAGGAGGTCCACACCAAGACACATAGTAATTAAAATTACAAAAAGCAGTGTTAAAGAATTTTAAAAGCAGGAGGAGAAAAGAAAACATTTACATTCAGGGGTAACCCCATAAGGCTATCAGCAGCTTTTTCAACAGAAACTTTGCAGGTCAAACTGGAGTGGCATATATATTCAAAGTGCTGAATGGAAAAAAATCTGCAGCCAAGAATACTCTATCCTGCCAGACTATCATTCAGAATAGAAGGAGAGAGAAGGATTTCCCAGACAAACAAAAGTTGGAGGATTTCATGACCACCAAAGCAACCCTACAAGAAAAGTTAAAGGGGACTCTGTGAGCAGAAAGGAAAGACCACAAATAAGAATAAGAAAGGTAGGAAGCTCAAAACCAATTAAAATAAGTATCTCTGTAAAAACCAGCCAAGGGACTCACAAAATAGAAGGAAGTAAAGTATGATCCACAAAAACAAACACAAAACAAATAACAAAATGACAATAAATACATACCTATCAATAATTAATTTGAATGTAAATAGACTAAATGCTCCAATAAAAAGACATAGGGTGACTGGAATGGATTAAAAAAGAAAAAAAAAGCCGCATCTCTGTACTACCTACAAGAGACTCACTTCAGACCTAAAGACACATAAACATTGAAAGTGAGGGAAAGGAGAAACAGTTATCATGCAAATTGATGTGAAAAGAAAGCCAGGGTAGCAATACTTATATCAGACAAAATTTAAAGACAAAGAAAGATACTGTATAATCATTAAGGGGACAATCCAACAAGACAACATTTTAAGTATCTATGCACCTAATATGGGTACATACTACATAAAGTACATAAAGCAGTTCACAACATACATAAAGGAACTAATCTATAGTAATACAATAATGATAAGGGACTTTAACATCCCCACTTACATCAATGGGCAGATCATCTCAACAGAAAATCAACAAGGAAATAGTGGCTTTGAATAACACACCGGACCAGATAGATTTAATACATATATTCAGAACATTCCATCCTAAAACAGCAGAATATACATTCTTTAGAAAGAGCACACATTAAGTCACAAAACAAGTCTCAATAATTTCAAAAAGATTGAAGTTATAACCACAATGCAATGAAATTAGAAATCAACCACAAGAAAAAACCTGGAAAGGGCACATATCCATGGAGGTTAAAGAACATGCTACTAAACACTGAGTAAATCAGCCAAAAAATCAAAGAGGAAATAAAAGAATGCATGAAGACAAATGAAAAATAAAACCAAACAATCCAAAATCTTTAGGATGCAGCAAAAGCAGTTCTAAGAGGGAAGTGTATAGCAATACAGGCCTACCTCAAGAAGCAAGAAAATTTCATATGAACAACTTAACCTTACACCTAAAGGAGCTAGAAAAAGATCAAACAAAACCCAAAAATAGCAGAAGGAAGGAAATAATAAAGATCAAAGCAGAAATTTTAAAAAAGAACACAATAGAACAGATCAATGAAACCAGGTTCTGGTTCTTTGAAAAGATCAACAAAATTGATAAACCTCTAGCCATACACATCCAAAAAAGAGAGGGAGAAAGAGGACGCAAATAAAATCACAAATTAAAGAGGAAAAACAACAACTGACACCACAAACATACAAAGGATTATAAGAAAATATTATGAAAAATTATATGCAAAAAAAACGGACAACCTAGAAGAAATGTATGTATTTCTAGAAACTTACGATCTACCAAAACTGAAACAGAAAGAAAGACAAATTCGAACAGACCAGTTACCAACAATGAAATTGAATCAGTAACCAAAACCCCAACAAACAAAAGTCCAAGACCAGGTGGCTTCACAGGTGAATTCTACCAAATATTTAAAGAAGAGTTAGTACCTATTCTTCTCAAACTTTTCAAAAAAATAGAAGAGGAAGGAAAATTTCCGAATCATTCTTACTCTAAAATCAGATAAATACACCACAAAAAAAAAAAAAGGAAAGAAAAGAAAAAAAAAAAAAAAGAACTATAGGCCAATTTTTTGCATAGATGCAAAATTACTCAACAAAGTATTAGAAAACTAAATCCAACAATACATTAAGAAAAATCATTCACTATTATCAACTAAGATTTATTCTCAGGATTGAATATTTGCAAATCAATCAGTGTGATACATCACATCAGTAAAAGAAAGGATAAAAACCATATGATCGTTTTAACAGAGGTGGCAGAATCATTTCACAGTACAACATCCATTCATGATAAAAACACTCAACAAAGTAGGTCTAAGGGGAACATACCTCAACATAATAAAGGCCTTATATGAAAAACCCACAGCTAACATGGTGAAAAACTAAGAGCTGTTCCCCCTAAAGTATGGAACAAGACAAGGATGCCTGCTCTTACCACTTTTATTAAACATACTATTGGAAGTTTTCGCCCCAGCAGTCAGGTGAGAGAAAAAAAAAAAAGGCATCCAAACTGGTAAGAAAGAAGTAAAACTCTCACTATTTACAGATAACATGATACTATTTATAGAAAACCCTAAAGACTCCACCAAAAAACTATTAGAATAGATAAATAAATCCAGTAAAGTTTCAGGATACACAATCAATGTACAAGAATCTGTTGCATTCCTGCATACAAATAATGAAGCAACAGAAAGAAATTAAGAAAACAATCGCATTTACAATTTCACCAAAAATAATTAAATACCTAGGAATAAACTTAACCAACTTGGTGAAAGACATGTACTCTGAAAATTAGAAATCAAAGACAACACAAACAGATTTAATGCAATCCCTGTCAGAATACCAATAGCATTTTTCACAGAACTACAACAAACAATCCTAAAATTTGTATGGAACCACAAAAGATTTGGAATAGCCAAAGCGATCTTGAAAAAGAAAAACAAAACTAGTGGAATCACAATTTCAGGCTTCAAGTTATATTACAAATCTGTAGTAACCAAAACAATATGGTACTGGCATAAAAATAGACACATAGATCAATGGAACAGAATAGAAAGCCCACAATTATATGGTCACTTAATCTACAAAGCAGGAAAGAATATGCGATGGGAAAAAGACACTCTCTTCAACAAATGGTGTTGGAAGAACTGGACAGCTACATGCAAAAGAATGGACTGTACCACTTTCTTACACCATACACAAAAATAAACTCAAAATGCACATAGGTTAATGAGACCTAAAACCAGAAAAATCCTGGAAGAGAGCACAGACAGTAATTTCTCTGACATCGGCCAAAATTAACACAGCCTAATGTAAAGTTTGAGTTCTACCTTATTTCTTCTCTTAACCTGTGTATGTATCTCTTCATCATTTTTAGACTGTGATTACTCCAGCTCTTTTTTTTCAAAAATATTTTAGCTATTCTACTTTCATTGCCTTTTATAAATTTTTAAATCAACTTGTCTACGTTTACAAAAAAAAAAAATCCTGCTTAAATTTTGATAGGAATTGACTTGTATATAGATCAATTTAAGGAGAAGTGACATATTTACTGTGTTGAATCTTAAAATCCATGAACACAGTATATATCTCCATTTTTGTCTTTTTTTATTTCTTTAATTACCTTTGTAATTTTGAGCATACAGATCCTGTACATGTTTTGTGTGTTTTTTTTTTAGATTTACACTTAATTATTTAATGTCATCTACAAATAAGGACATTTTTGCTACTTCCTTTCACATGTGTATGCCTTTTCTTTCCCTTTCTTTTTTGTGCTGGCTGGGACTTACAGCATTATGCTGAATAAAAGTAGTGAAGGCAGACATCATTGCTTTGTTCTCAATCTTAGGGGAAAGCATTCAGTCTTTCACCTTTAAGTATGTTATTAGATAAAATTCTTTGTAGATACCCTTTATCATGAAGACATTCTGTAGAGTTTTTATCACAAATGGATATTGAACTTTAATGAAAAATTTTTCATGATCAGTTGAACACCGAAGTAATTTCAACTTGTGATGCCAAAATTGGATTCCAAATAAGTTATAGTTTACTAACGAAATTGAGAAAATCCTGTTTAACTTGTCTGCGGGTAGGAGGTAGAATTGTGTCCCTCTAGAAAGGTGTGCTTAAGTCCCAATGTCTGGTGCCTACAAACATGACTTTATATGGAATACAGATCTTCACAAATGTAATGAAGTTAAAATGAGGCCATACTGCATGAAGGTGGACCCGAATCCAATGACTGGTGTCCCTGTAAGAAGAGGGAAATTTGGACACAGGCTCAAAAAACACCAGAAAGAAAACCATGTCATGACAGAGGCAGAGACTGGAGTGATGTATATGTAAGCCAAAGAATACCAAGGATTGCTGGCAACCACCAGAAACCAGGAGAAAGGAATGAAACAGATTCTCTCTCAGAGTCTCCAGAAGGAACTCACCCTGCTGACACCTTGATTTTGGATTTCTGGCTTCCAGAACTGTGAGACAACAAATTCTTATTGTGTTAAGCCACCCAATCTGTGATAATTTGTTCCAGCAGCCCTAGGAAACAAATATATTGCTTTGTTCTGGTGACTGTTTTTTAGTTCTAGCATAGTCTTATTTCCTCCCCTATTTTTTTTCTTTGTCTGTGGGCATATTTGTCATAATGGACACATAACACCAAACAATTCAGGTTGTGCATTCTTCCTAGAATGGCTTTTTCAGAGATCATTAAATTTTATAGAAAAGCGTATAAATTTCTTATCCTCAATGTGTTTCCAGATTAAAGGACATTCTTGTTGTCCTGTGCTTTGAAAATATAATTTTAGAGGAGGGGAGGGAAGATGGCGGCGTAGGAGGACGCTGGGCTCACCGCGCGTCCTGCTGATCACTTAGATTCCACCTACACCTGCCTAAATAACCCAGAAAACCGCCAGAGGATTAGCAGAACGGAGTCACCGGACCCAAGTGCAGACGAGGGGCCCACGGAAGAGGGTAGGAAGGGCGGCGAGGCGGTGCGCGCTCCACGGACTGGCGGGAGGGAGCCAGGGCGGAGGGGCGGCTCGCCGGCCAAGCAGAGTCCCTGAGTCTGGCTTGCAAAAGCGGAGGGGCCTAACGGACTGTGTTCCGACAGCAAGCGCTACTTAGCGTCTGGGAGGTCATAAGTTAAAAGCTCTGCTCAGAAAGCGGGAAGGCTGGAGGACAAAGGGAGGGAGAGCTGCTGAGCCCCCGGACGACAGAGCTCAGTTTGGTGGGGAACAAAGGCGCTCGCCAGCGCCATCTCCCCCGCCCATCCCCCAGCCAAAATCCCAAAGGGAACCGGTTCCTGCCAGGGAAACTGCTCGCTCCGCGCAAACACCCAACTCTGTGCTTCTGCGGAGCCAAACCTCCGGCAGCGGATCTGACTCCCTCCCGCTGCCACAGGGCCCCTCCTGAAGTGGATCACCTAAGGAGAAGCGAGCTAAGCCTGCCCCCCTGCCGCCGTGCACCTTGCCTACCCACCCCAGCTAATACGCCAGATCCCCAGCATCACAAGCCTGGCAGTGTGCAAGTAGCCCAGACGGGCCACACCACCCCACAGTGAATCCCGCCCCTAGGAGAGGGGAAGAGAAGGCACACACCAGTCTGACTGTGGCCCCAGCGGTGGGCTGGGGGCAGACATCAGGACTGACTGCGGCCCCGCCCACCAACTCCAGTTATACACCACAGCACAGGGGAAGTGCCCTGCAGGCCCTCACCACACCAGGGACTATCCAAAATGACCAAGCAGAAGAATTCCCCTCAGAAGAATCTCCAGGAAATAACAACAGCTAATGAGCTGATCAAAAAGGATTTAAATAATATAACTGAAAGTGAATTTAGAATAATAGTCATAAAATTAATCGCTGGGCTGGAAAACAGTATACAGGACAGCAGAGAATCTCTTGCTACAGAGATCAAGGGACTAAGGAACAGTCACGAGGAGCTGAAAAACGCTTTAAATGAAATGCAAAACAAAATGCAAACCACCACAGCTCGGATGGAAGAGGCAGAGGAGAGAATAGGTGAACTAGAAGATAAAGTTATGGAAAAAGAGGAAGCTGAGAAAAAGAGAGATAAAAAAATCCAGGAGTATGAGGGGAAAATTAGAGAACTAAGTGATACACTAAAAAGAAATAATATACGCATAATTGGTATCCCAGAGGAGGAAGAGAGAGGGAAAGGTGCTGAAGGGGTACTTGAAGAAATCATAGCTGAGAACTTCCCAGATCTGGGGAAGGAAAAAGGCATTGAAATCCAAGAGGCACAGAGAACTCCCTTCAGACATAACTTGAATCGATCTTCTGCACGACATATCATAGTGAAACTGGCAAAATACAAGGATAAAGAGAAAATTCTGAAAGCAGCAAGGGGTAAACGTGCCCTCACATATAAAGGGAGACCTATAAGACTCGTGACTGATCTCTCTTTTGAAACTTGGCAGGCCAGAAAGAATTGGCACGAGATTTTCAGGGTGCTAGACAGCAAAAATATGCAGCCGAGAATCCTTTATCCAGCAAGTCTGTCATTTAGAATAGAAGGAGAGATAAAGGTCTTCCCAAACAAACAAAAACTGAAGGAATTTGTCACCACTAAACCAGCCCTACAAGAGATCCTAAGGGGGACCCTGTGAGACAAAGTACCAGAGACATCATTACAAGCATAAAACATACAGACATCACAATGACTCTAAACCCATATCTTTCTATAATAACACTGAATGTAAATGGATTAAATGCACCCACCAAAAGACATAGGGTATCAGAATGGATAAAAAAACAAGACCCATCTATTTGCTGTCTACAAGAGACTCATTTTAGACCTGAGGACACCTTCAGATTGAGAGTGAGGGGATGGAGAACTATTTATCATGCTACTGGAAGCCAAAAGAAAGCTGGAGTAGCCATACTTATATCAGACAAACTAGACTTTCAATTAAAGGCTGTAACAAGAGATGAAGAAGGACATTATATAATAGTTACAGGGTCTATCCATCAGGAAGAGCTAACAATTATAAATGTCTATGCGCCGAATACCGGAGCCCCCAAGTATATAAAACAATTACTCAT
The DNA here is from genome assembly GCF_007474595.2 of Lynx canadensis. Classification (NCBI taxonomy): domain Eukaryota; kingdom Metazoa; phylum Chordata; class Mammalia; order Carnivora; family Felidae; genus Lynx; species Lynx canadensis. The sequence continues at coordinate 86,450,322 of NC_044308.2, forward strand.
AAACAGAAGCAACCTTATTGATAAGAATGTGGTAATTGCAGGGGACTTTAACACCCCACTTACAGAAATGGATAGATCATCTAGACACACGGTCAATAAAGAAACAAGGGCCCTGAATGAGACACTGGATCAGATGGACTTGACAGATATATTTAGAACTCTGCAATCCCAAAGCAACAGAATATACTTTCTTCTCGAGTGCACATGGAACATTCTCCAAGATAGATCATATACTGGGTCACAAAACAGCCCTTCATAAGTTTACAAGAATTGAAATTATACCATGCATACTTTCAGACCACAATGCTATGAAGCTTGAAATCAACCACAGGAAAAAGTCTGGAAAACCTCCAAAAGCATGGAGGTTAAAGAACACCCTACTAACGAATGAGTGGGTCAACCAGGCAATTAGAGAAGAAATTAAAAAATATATGGAAACAAACGAAAATGAAAATACAACAATCCAAACGCTTTGGGACGCAGCGAAGGCAGTCCTGAGAGGAAAATACATTGCAATCCAGGCCTATCTCAAGAAACAAGAAAAATCCCAAATACAAAATCTAACAGCACACCTAAAGGAACTAGAAGCAGAACAGCAAAGGCAGCCTAAACCCAGTAGAAGAAGAGAAATAATAAAGATCAGAGCAGAAATAAACAATATAGAATCTAAAAAAACTGTAGAGCAGATCAATGAAACCAAGAGTTGGTTTTTTGAAAAAATAAACAAAATTGACAAACCTCTAGCCAGGCTTCTCAAAAAGAAAAGGGAGATGACCCAAATAGATAAAATCATGAATGAAAATGGAATTATTACAACCAATCCCTCAGAGATACAAACAATTATCAGGGAATACTATGAAAAATTATATGCCAACAAATTGGACAACCTGGAAGAAATGGACAAATTCCTGAACACCCACACTCTTCCAAAACTCAATCAGGAGGAAATAGAAAGCTTGAACAGACCCATAACCAGCGAAGAAATTGAATCGGTTATCAAAAATCTCCCAACAAATAAGAGTCCAGGACCAGATGGCTTCCCAGGGGAGTTCTACCAGACGTTTAAAGCAGAGATAATACCTATCCTTCTCAAGCTATTCCAAGAAATAGAAAGGGAAGGAAAACTTCCAGACTCATTCTATGAAGCCAGTATTACTTTGATTCCTAAACCAGACAGAGACCCAGTAAAAAAAGAGAACTACAGGCCAATATCCCTGATGAATATGGATGCAAAAATTCTCAATAAGATACTAGCAAATCGAATTCAACAGCATATAAAAAGAATTATTCACCATGATCAAGTGGGATTCATTCCTGGGATGCAGGGCTGGTTCAACATTCACAAATCAATCAACGTGATACATCACATTAACAACAAAAAAGAGAAGAACCATATGATCCTGTCAATCGATGCAGAAAAGGCCTTTGACAAAATCCAGCACCCTTTCTTAATAAAAACCCTTGAGAAAGTCGGGATAGAAGGAACATACTTAAAGATCATAAAAGCCATTTATGAAAAGCCCACAGCTAACATCATCCTCAACGGGGAAAAACTGAGAGCTTTTTCCCTGAGATCAGGAACACGACAGGGATGCCCACTCTCACCGCTGTTGTTTAACATAGTGCTGGAAGTTCTAGCATCAGCAATCAGACAACAAAAGGAAATCAAAGGCATCAAAATTGGCAAAGATGAAGTCAAGCTTTCCTTTTTGCAGATGACATGATATTATACATGGAAAATCCGATAGACTCCACCAAAAGTCTGCGAGAACTGATACATGAATTCAGCAAAGTTGCAGGATACAAAATCAATGTACAGAAATCAGTTGCATTATTATACACTAACAATGAAGCAACAGAAAGACAAATAAAGAAACTGATCCCATTCACAATTGCACCAAGAAGCATAAAATACCTAGGAATAAATCTAACCAAAGATGTAAAGGATCTATATGCTGAAAACTATAGAAAGCTTATGAAGGTAATTGAAGAAGATTTAAAGAAATGGAAAGACATTCCCTGCTCATGGATTGGAAAAATAAATATTGTCAAAATGTCAATCCTACCCAAAGCTACCTACACATTCAATGCAATCCCAATCAAAATTGCACCAGCATTCTTCTCAAAACTAGAACAAGCAATCCTAAAATTCATATGGAACCACAAAAGGCCCCGAATAGCCAAAGGAATTTTGAAGAAGAAGACCAAAGCAGGAGGCATCACAATCCCAGACTTTAGCCTCTACTACAAAGCTGTCATCATCAAGACAGCATGGTATTGGCACAAAAACAGACACATAGACCAATGGAATAGAATAGAAACCCCAGAACTAGACCCACAAACGTATGGCCAACTCATCTTTGACAAAGCAGGAAAGAACATCCAATGGAAAAAAGACAGCCTCTTTAACAAATGGTGCTGGGAGAACTGGACAGCAACATGCAGAAGGTTGAAACTAGACCACTTTCTCACACCATTTACAAAAATAAACTCAAAATGGATAAAGGACCTAAATGTGAGACAGGAAACCATCAAAACCTTAGAGGAGAAAGCAGGAAAAGACCTCTCTGACCTCAGCCGTAGCAATCTCTTACTCGACACATCCCCAAAGGCAAGGGAATTAAAAGCAAAAGTGAATTACTGGGACCTTATGAAGATAAAAAGCTTCTGCACAGCAAAGGAAACAACCAACAAAACTAAAAGGCAACCAACGGAATGGGAAAAGTTATTTGCAAATGACATATCGGACAAAGGGCTAGTATCTAAAATCTATAAAGAGCTCACCAAACTCCACACCCGAAAAACAAATAACCCAGTGAAGAAATGGGCAGAAAACATGAATAGACACTTCTCTAAAGAAGACATCCAGATGGCCAACAGGCACATGAAAAGATGTTCAGCGTCGCTCCTTATCAGGGAAATACAAATCAAAACCACACTCAGGTATCACCTCACGCCAGTCAGAGTGGCCAAAATGAACAAATCAGGAGACTATAGATGCTGGAGAGGATGTGGAGAAACGGGAACCCTCTTGCACTGTTGGTGGGAATGCAAATTGGTGCAGCCGCTCTGGAAAGCAGTGTGGAGGTTCCTCAGAAAATTAAAAATAGACCTACCCTATGAGCCAGCAATAGCACTGCTAGGAATTTATCCAAGGGATACAGGAGTACTGTATGCATAGGGGCAGGAGTACTGTATGCATAGGGGCACTTGTACCCCAACGTTCATAGCAGCACTCTCAACAATAGCCAAATTATGGAAAGAGCCTAAATGTCCATCAACTGATGAATGGATAAAGAAATTGTGGTTTATATACACAACGGAATACTACGTAGCAATGAGAAAAAATGAAATATGGCCTTTTGTAGCAACGTGGATGGAACTGGAGAGTGTGATGCTAAGTGAAATAAGCCATACAGAGAAAGACAGATACCATATGTTTTCACTCTTATGTGGATCCTGAGAAACTCAACAGGAACCCATGGGGGAGGGGAAGGAAAAAAAAAAAAAAAAGAGGTTAGAGTGGGAGAGAGCCAAAGCATAAGAGACTGTTAAAAACTGAGAACAAACTGAGGGTTGATGGGGGGTGGGAGGGAGGGGAGGGTGGGTGATGGGTATTGAGGAGGGCACCTTTTGGGATGAGCACTGGGTGTTGTATGGAAACCAATTTGTCAATAAATTTCATATATATATAAAAAAAATAAAATAAATAAATAAAAGAAAAAATAAAAAAAAATAATTTTATGACAGGCCAACATTTTAATATCTTTTCTATGGCCAGCAACAGTGGTAGCCATCATTGACACATATCTAAAGGGGCCTCTACCTCCATTTCTATGAAGTAAAAAATCTCATTAAATAATTTTGCATGTTTTGAGAAACCTTTAAAAGTGAACACTTTCATTATAAAAGCCTCAATATCATTGGTAAGCAAATCACACTCCCTTCTAGAAGTGTTGTATGTAAGGTATGTAGGATATTTAGCAGGTGAGATCCTTTCTTTTTTTTTCTTTTTGATAACAAGTTTGTAGATTAAATGAAAACTATACAAATTTACATCGCTTCTCAGCCTTTTGGCTAAGATCAAGTGTAAAACTATACAAATTTACATTTGCACTGTCCAATATCCAGCTAAAACTGAGAAAAATCTAGTTTACATTTGGACAAGATATCAACAATCTATTTTATATTTTCTACAAGTTAAACTCTCATAGAAATCAAGAAGAATTTGTAAACCCATTTTACAAATCCAAGTACCTAAAAGATACAGGGAATGATTTTCGCTGCTGTAATTTGGCATATCACTTGATATACATGAATGTTAGAGGTATGAATGTTACTAAGTGCCCACATCATTTATTATACACTTATAATAGCACTTACACTCTTATTATACACTTATTATAGCACTTATACTAAGTGCTCACATCATTTATTAGAAAGCATGATTGCTATTAAATGCTAACAGAATCCGCTTTACAATGTAAGGGGCCAGTTATATCTCCTATCATGAATTTCTTGGGCACCTGGGTTGAGCATCCAACTCTTGATTTCAGCTCAGGTTATAATCCCAGGGTTGTGGGATTGAGCCCCACATCGGGCTCTGCACTGAGTATGAAACCTGCTTAAGATTCTCTCTCTCCCTCTGCCTCTCCCCCGCTCATGTACGTGCATGCCCACTCTATCATGCTCTCTCTCTTGCTCTCTCTAAAATAAAAATAAAAAATAAAAAGAAAATTTTCTTTTGTGTTTTTCCATAAGACATTTTATTTACAACCTGTGAGACAAGATGTATAAATATACTCAGTTTCATAGAACAGTCAAGGAAACAATACAGTAATATGTGTTCTGTGTGGTAAACCCAGGATAATTCAACAGCTACTATTATTGATGTAATTTCGGGAGATAAAAATGCATACATACATAGATACATACATACATACTCTTTTGGTTAATTTGGAAACACTTTTTTATTTCATTGAGAGTTGGGAGATTCAGTTTCTATATGTACTTTCATATCTCCTCTCTCGCATTCCCAACCCCAAATTCTTCTCTCCATATTTTGCAATATGTTCTGTTTTGATTATTTATCTCCCTAATCAAGTTGTATGTGTCCTTCCATTAAGCCCTCATTTTTGGTGATGTGTGGGTCATTCTGGCATTGGTATTGTCATCATTCTCATTTTCATTATCTGAACTCTTAGAAAGCATGGTCATAATATTTACAATGCTAAACATTAAGCTAGCACCATGTTGATTCAAAGCGCAACTGTTACCGCACAGAAAAAGTCAAAGATGAACTGATAACTTGAACAGTGACCACGTACTTATGTTGAACTTGTCACTGTACTATGAGTAATGCAGTGTTGGATAGTATATGATTGTGAAGCACAAATCATGGTTGCTAATATTAGTGGGCAGGGGAAAAACTAGCAACTTCAGGAGGCAAGTCATCTATGCTATATCCATCAGATACTAAAACCAGTGTTACTTTAGCCCTATTTTTGGACTATTATATGAATTTGTGCTTTCCCCCAACTTATGTACTCATTGTCAAAAACTGGAACTTTATTACATCCAGGGAGGAGTTTCAAAAAATGGGTGGTGAGCCATGGGAAACTGATGTAAAAGTAGAGTGGGCTATTGAAAGTGAAACAAAGATTATACTTGGTATACACTGATGAGGACAGCAAACACTGCAGAACCAATACTAACTCCCTATAGAGTCAATATTATGATTTAGAAGGAGGACTATATGCCACTTGTATAAAAAGAAAACAAATACAACTTTGAAAAGTTTGAATGAATAATAGGGAAAGAAATGATGAGATAAAGGCTGTTTTTGCCCTGACTACCTGAGCTCTAGTAGGTCCTCTTACCTTGAGAAGATCTCTCTGTCCAGTTAATGATGTGCTCTAAGAGAAACATGCAGATCTGCCCAATGAAGAAACTACTTATTACTCACTCTTGCTTATCACCACTATCCAAATATGCCAGTTTTTAAATGTGCTAAAGGAGGGGCGCCTGGGTGGCGCAGTCGGTTAAGCGTCCGACTTCAGCCAGGTCACGATCTCGCGGTCCGGGAGTTCGAGCCCCGCGTCGGGCTCTGGGCTGATGGCTCAGAGCCTGGAGCCTGTTTCTGATTCTGTGTCTCCCTCTCTCTCTGCCCCTCCCCTGTTCATGCTCTGTCTCTCTCTGTCCCAAAAATAAATAAACGTTGAAAAAAAAATTAATAAAAAAAAAATGTGCTAAAGGAATCCATACCAACTGATATGAACAGGCTTGAGACTCCTTGTGTAACTCAGAGAGTTTGGTTGCTTTCAAAGGCCACACTCTACCATACAACTGGGTCCAATTGAGGCTATTTTATTGCAAGTAGAAAATATTTTAATTGAAATAAGACTTCTTATGAAGAGTCAAGGAGATGTTTTGAAAGGGTGATCAAAATAGACCAACATTTAAAAAATATATAGAAGGTGATTTGAATAACAGTGGTCAGGACAAACATCTAGCGATCTGGGAAAAATAAACAGAGAAACACTAAGCAAAAATACAAAGAAATGGAGTGAAATGATAGACAAAGAAAACTTAGTATGTGAAAACAAGAGTAACTGTAGAAGTGAAAGGAGTAGGTGAAAGAGAAACCACCTTCAAAGAAAAAATTAAAAAAAAAACTATCTTGAACTGAAAAAAAACCTCAAGTTACCAAAATAAAAATAATATAACAAGGACTGGAGGGAATAAATTTCTAAAACTACATGTTTACATATGTAAATATATATATATATATATATATATACACATATATATATACACACACACATATATATTAAATACATAGACATTTCTAGGTAAAATAATCTAATGATAAAGAGAAAACATTGCACCTTTTCTAGTATAAAGTTGATTATTTGAAAAGGAAAGAGCATCATACTGGCATTCAATTTCTCATTGCAGTACTGGAAGGTAGTATAATGCAACTATGTTTATAAATCTTCCAGGAAAATACTGCAATTTAAAGACCCTGTATCTAGCCAAAATAACATTTATACAAGAGGGCAAAACAAAGACTTTTGCTTTTTGACAAGTATAGCTGAGAAAGTACCTATTTATACATTCTGGGAGATTACTTGAAGAATTATTATAGCCAAAAAAAAGTAAAACAGATCTCAAAAGAGGGAAATACCAGGCATAAGAATCAGTGGAATCCAGTATACCTTAAAATTTATAAAGAACTTAAAAAAAATTTTTTTTATGTTTTATTTTATATTTAAGAGGTGGGGGGGTGAAGGGGCAGAGAGACAGGGACAGAATCTGAAGCAGATTCCAGGCTCTGAGCTGTCAGCACAGAGCCTGATGTGGAGCTTGAACTCGCGAACAGTGAGATCATGAGCTGAGCCCAAGTCAGATGCTTAACCAGCTGAGCCACCCAGGCGCCCCTAATTCATAAATAATTTTAAAGCAGTGATTAGATAATTTTAATTGTGATGTTTTGAGGAAGGATTCTCAAAGTATGTTACAAATAACAAGAAAAATAAAAAATATGGCATGACACTACAGTTTTAAACTATTCCAAGTAAACTGTAGAAATGGTAGGTGAGAAACATGTAGGTTTAAAAAAATCTTATTTTGACTTTTAAAGTTCTTCCTTTATCTATTAGGTATATCAATTATGAGGTGATATAAATTTGATTTAGTGTCCCTGAATATGAGAATCAGTAAAGCCAAGTTGATTATTTTGATTTAAAAGGATAGATTTTCCTATTCATGGATATACATGGTAAATCAACCTAGATTAAATAACATATTTGTATAATATGACCTATACAAATACTAATAAAAATTTACTTTTAAAACAATAACCACAGATGGTCTCTTTTTTTTTTAATTTTTTGAATGTTTATATTTGAGAGAGAGAAAGACAGTGTGTGAGTGGGGTAGGGGCAGAAAGAGGGAGACACAGAATTCGAAGCAGGCTCCAGGCTCTGAGCTGTCAGCACAGAGCTTGATGCAGGGCTTGAGAGCCTGATGCGGGGCTTGAACTCCTGGACCTGGAGGTCATGACTTGAGCTGAAGTCAGATACTTAACCAATTGAGCCACCCAGGCGCCCCAATTATGAGGTGATATAAATTGGAATTAGTGTCTTAAATATGAGAATCAGTAAAGCCAAGTGGATTATTTTGGTTAAAAGGATAGATTTTCCTATTCATGGATATACATGGTGAGTCAACCTAGATTAAATAAATAATATTTGTATGATATGAACTATACAGGTACTTATAAAAATTTACTTTTTCAACAATAACCACAGACATCTGTTATTTTTAAACATTTATATTTATTCACTGAAAATGTTTAATGAAACCTTATATACTATATAAGAATACAAAAGGGGAATACAAAAAGGAAAAGAAATTTATCATCTACTAGGGAAATAAATATACAAAAAAATACAAATGTAATCAGATGAATGCTATAGATACATAAACAAGGTGAAGTGAAGCATAGGAAAAAGAATGGTCTTTGGGGGAAGATGTGAAAGACTTAACAGAGAGGAAGTTAAGGAGTCTGCCAGTGAGCAAAGTAGGACAGGCATGTTGAATATAGGTTAATTGATGAGAAAATGCAAGCGTTCATCCCAGGTAACCAAATTATACAGTAAAACTCTTAAATTGAAATGTTTTGAAATTGGTGTGAAAATGAGATATCTCAAGCATCCACTGTTGAAAGGTCACATAAGCTATAGTGAGAGGACAGCCCCCTTGCTTCAGTAGTAGGCATGGCTGCTTTGCATGGTTAACAAAACAGGATGGGCTTGTTAGATGGTAACCACACCTTTTCCTTTCCACATTGAAGAGAAAAGCATGATCAGCTGCTATTCCATTTTTTGTGTGTGACTTTCTAGTATTCCCGAGTAGTGCTCAGGGAAAAGACTGTTCCAATATCAGGGTAGTAGTGATTTGCTTTTATTGCTACTATGCTGAGAAATTAGGTCTCCTCTTAGAATTGAGAAATCACAGAATAAACTCTATGGCCTAATATAAATTTTCAAACATAAAAGCTAATGGTTTGTTCCTCTGTTTACATATTTTGCTAACTTCTGTATATCAGGAGATTCCTTAGAAATTACAGAATTTTAAATGTTACAGATTCTCATGGGAAGTTGGTTTCATAGAAATGCATAACTTTTTTGGTAATCTGCTTGTCTCTCTTGTTTGTAATTACATAAATGTTGAAATTTCCTATTTTGGGAGACATAATTTCATAGAATGTGGTAGTTTTCTAGCTTTCGATTTTTCATTTCAGAGAGCATAGTGCCCAAGAGGCAATCTAAACAATATTGATTTAGAAAGTTTGCTTTTGTTAATTATTTTTTTTTATTACAACCTCTTTTGGTGAAATGATTTATTTACATGTTGTTTAAAGTTTCTGTCCCTATTAATTGTCCTGATGCCTAACTGAGGCGTTCAGAACTGATAATCGGTAGGCTTTTCTATTCAATGCTGGGAGAACAAGCTGCTTATGATGACCCAACAGAGACATGAGGAAGGTTTGTGAAAGGGGTGTATTCATCCAGCTCTAATCCTTGTTTTCAGAAAGGCAGTGTCTTTAAGTGTTCTCTAATTAGTGAATAGATATGGTTGTAAATTCTTGTAGATACCTCTTTTGTAGCACAGAGATGGATGCCTGGCTTGTTTAAATCCTTGTTTTACATTTCTTTTAAGTGAAATTTTAATATGAACATATAACAATAGAAAATAGCAAAAGCAATTTTTATACATGTAATTATTGCTGTTTTATTATTACGCTCCATTGTGATATTTCTTTTTTAACATCATTGTAATTAGGAACTTGAATATTATGTATCAGAAAATGCTGTCTAAAATAAAATGTGGTTTTATTTTTTGTTTTCCTGCTTGTTTACTTTGCTGATCTCTTTGTATACATAAAATAATATTTACTGCTATGAAATTCTTTTTAGGTTTGGTAAAATTGCTTCTACCAGTCACCTAGGAAATGTAAGCTAGGGAACAAGACACTGATATTTAGGCATACCGAGAGGAAATATATTGCTTCAGTGAACTGAATATAAAACATGATCAGCGAAAACACCTGGAAATCAAAAAGAACAGATTTTAGTTATGCTTCTCTTTTTCAAAGAACTTAAGTGCTTAGCTATTATTGTTAGTACTAGAGAAGTAAGTTGGCAGTGACATTTGAAATATGATAAATAAAAGCCTACAGAATGTCTGCTTCTACTTTTAGTACTTCTCTGATTCCTTTTTCAGAAATTGCATAATGGAAACTACCATAGAGTTAATGCAACTCTAATATACAACCTTACTTGTTGTAATAAATGTATTCTCTATTACTGTGTAATGATAAAGCCATAGTTATTGAAACTGCCAAAGAGATTGAAACAGAGGGATAGGAGCTTTTTGCCTTTATCACCTGTATTATTAATTGGAGATAATTACTGCAGAGCAGCTGGCTGTTGGTTTTAGGGAGCATCAATTGTTCTCCTCACCCAGCTGTTGACTAATAAGGATAGTCAACACATCTGTTTCAACAGCTGGTAATTAACAAAAGCCTAATTGCTGCAACTCTTTTAACATCCAATCTGTGAAAAAGAAGGGATGTAGAAGAATATTATTTACTTTGTGCTTTGCACTTTCTGAGACCAGTTTCTCTTTTTTCTTTCTCCCTCCACTTTTTTTCTTACTTTGAACACCACTGCCTTTGTATGAAGCATTGAATGGCAGGAGAACACAATATGGTAATCCAGAGCTTAACTTTTTCAGATCTTTGTTGGTGTTTCTTATTGCAACATTTCTTTGCTAACTTGCAAGATAAAATGGATCAAAAGCATTTTGAGTAGTTCCATACAACAGTTAAAATCCGCAGCAGTGTGCCCTAGGCTGTGTTGCTGTTGTCTGCAGCATCCAAAAGGAAACAGGGAATTCTCTTTTCTTATGCTTTTCACATGCTTAGACACAACTCCTAAATAATTCCACATTCATACACAGATATTTTGTTTTAATTATTATTACATATATTGGTTACCAGAAATTAAGTCACTCCTTCTTCCTTTGGCTTAGCAGTTTTTCTTCCTTTGGTTGAAAACTAAAAACTGGGAAAAAAAACCTAGTTGTTTTTCTTAATGTCTGTATGTCAACTTAAGGTATTTAAGAAAACCTTTAATTTATGAAATCTTTCTTGGTCTGTTTTTCTTTAAACTGTATTTTGGTCTTTTTAAAAATTTTTAATTCAGGTAACTTCAATTATTTCTTATTGATTTTTATAATAAATGAACAGGAAATTTACTGGGCTAGTCATAGAAACCTTAGTAAAATGGTCTCACAGATTAGGGATTTATAAATTGACATTTCTTTTATTTGATTTCTTTTAGTACTCTTATTTAGTTATGAACTATTTCAGTAAAAATATCTTTCATGTAGCCTTGGTTATAAAGTTTTATATTTATGTTTTTTATAGTTACAACTTTTGATAGTTATATATTAACATTTACATTGTTAAAGGATTCACATTGTTAAAGGCAGTTATGGAGAATGTCTCAATTTCTATTTGTCAGCATTTTGTCAGTTAGTTAATTACTTATCTATGCTTTCCCCCTTTAAAAAAGTTAGACTATAAACACCTATAACTATACGTTAAATTAGAATATGTGGCAGTATTGGCAATCAGACACATGACAAGTTTAGGACACAGTCACTTTATCACTCAACTGAACTGTGCTAACTGCTGTAGTGATTCTGACATGTTTAAATATGTTTGTCTGCTATAAAAATTTCCATTTAAAATACACCTTATTAAAATGTGTTCCTTTCTTCAAGAATGTGTTTGTTTTCCAGTTATCATGACCTTTCCATAGTCTTTTACATTTCCTTTGTAGCCTATATAGGAAAACTTGAATGAAAATTTTATTTTTATTAATTAAAGATCATATAATCATACCAATTTCCTTTTAATACATCCATAAAATTTTAGATTAATGTCAAAGTTAATTTGATAGACAATGATTATGGCACTTATTTAATGGGAGTATCTGAAAAGTCCTTAGCTAAAATGTTAGTCAAGTTCACTTGATTAATCTCGCTTCACTTCTCAGTTGGCAATATTTCTGTTCAGGCAGTTCTTTAATTGTTGTCAGGTATGTTGAAAGGTATAGAAATTCTACCCAAGTGCTTGCCATGGACTGAATTGCAGATTGCATAATTTCAAAATTTTTTTGCTGGCAAGACAAGTTTAGTTCAGCAGGTGTTCAGGTGATGAAGTATATTATAGATGTAAAAAAAAAAAATACATGATCCTGAACAAATAAACAAAATACTGCTGACTAAAATTCTAACTAAATAGGAGGGCACTGGCATGTAGAGAAATGTTTACGACTCAAGTGGAAAGGAGGAGAATATTGTCATTTTGGGAAATGTTTGCTTCTTCGGTTTAAATAAGAATTTAATTTTCTCTGTGTGCTCATGTTCTTAGGTAGTACAAGAGAAAGCAAGCTTAGTGAAAGGAATGTATCATGCCATGAGAAAGGAGAATGAACTTTTTGGGGAAACTCACATTCCAGCTGATGCTTTAAGTGTTTTCTTGCATGTAATTTTTTTCCTGAGGAAATGATCTCAGGAATAAGTAGTGTGGTAGACAGAAATTCAATAATTTAATAGGGATTCTCTCTAGATGATAAATATGACATGATTAACCTGTTTTCTAAATGTTAAAAGAGGCAAATCTCATTAAATGGTGGACAGATTATTAGTGAAGCCAGTGAAGTGATCAGTGGTTTCACATATATTAGTATAAATGACTTTCAGAGGTGTAGTCAACAAGTCTCAGAGACCAGACATCTCAATGGATCTAACTAGCAACAAATCTTAGTTCAAGGTAATATCTTCTGAGATAGAGTTCATTCAACGGAAAAGATAAAGCCTCCACAGTCTGAATCCATGGACAAAAATAGTTCCAGACAAATGTGTTAAATGATTTGTCTTAAAAAGTAAATTCTATCATACACTAAAAATAAAAATACAAAGAAGTTTTCCCAATAAATGATAGTGAATGGAAAAAGAGCTAATAATTGGAGTAAACTGTGTCATTTCTGGAGTCATCACAATAGGATATAATGGCATGTTTCAAGTTGAAGAGGTTGGCAACGTAGTTAATGCACAGACTTAGGGTTATTTGCTGAACTGGTAGTCAAGAGTTCTGAGTTCAAATTCTGCTTCTAACACTGTTATTTATAATTTTAAAAACCAAGAGGGTTTTTTTTTTCCTAAAGGATTCACATTGTTAAAGGCAGTTACGGAGAATGTCTCAATTTCTATTTGTCAACATTTTGTCAGTTAGATAATTACTTATCTATGCTTTCCCCCTTTAAAAAAGTTAGACTATAAACACCTATAACTATATGTTAAATTAGAATATGTGGCAGTATTGGCAATCAGACACATGACAAGTTTAGGACACAGTCACTTTATCACTCAACTGAACTGTGCTAACTGCTGTAGTGATTCTGACCATTAAATTGTTTTAGGGGCACCTGGGTGGCTCAGTCGGTTAAGTGTCCAACTTCAGCTCAGGTCATGATCTCGTGGTTCATCAGTTCGAGCCCCGCATCAGGCTCTGTGCTGACAGCTCAGAACTTAGAGCCTGCTTTGGATTCTGTCTCCTTCTCTCTCTGCCCCTTCCCTGACTGCACACTGTCTCTCTCTCTCTCTCTCTCTCTCTCTCTCTCTCTCTCTCAAAAATAAAGATTTAAAAAAAATTTTAATTGTTTTAAATGGTTTTAATTCTTTTTTAAAGAATATATTTAGTTTTGAGAGAGAGAGAGGGCACTTGCATGCAGGAGCAGGAGAAGAACTGGGGACAGAAGGGGGGTGGGGGCAGGTGTGGACAAAGGATCTGAAGGAGGCTCTGCTTACAGCAGACAGTCCCACGTGGGGTTCAAACTCAGGAACCGTGAGATTATAACCTGAGCTGAAGTCTGATGCTTAACTGCCTGAGCAATTTAGGCGTCCCTAAATAGTTTTAAAATTTTTCAGTGTTTATTTATTTATTTTTGAGAGAGAGAGCAAGCAGGGGAAGGACTGAGAGAGAGGAAGACAGAATCCCAAGCAGGCTTCCCACTGTCAGCGCAGAGCCTGACACGGGCTGAAACTCACAAACCATGAGATCATGACCTGAGCTGAAACCAAGAGTCGGTTGCTTAACCAACTGAGCCACCCAGGTGCCCCAGTAGTTTTATTTCTTACATTATATTATTGTGGAGCAAAGGAAACTGTTATTATAAGACAGGAAGGCATGGGGCACCTGGCTCTCTCAGTTAGTGATGCATGCAGCTCTTGATCTTGGGATTGTGGGTTTGAGTCCCGCATTTGGTGTAGAGATTACTTAAAAATAAAATCTTTAAAAAAAGACAAGAATTCAAAGAAACAATAATAATATCACACAAATTACAGAGCTAAAAATGATGATATTGGAAGTTTATTTCATGATGCTCTTAACCATCTGATCAAAGTTTTTATGTAGACAATCTTTACATCTTTAGTACTTCCATAAAACAATGTTAAAAGTGAAAAATATTGTTAGGATGACTATATCCAAATTTTATTTTTATTTTTCATGTATTTGTATTTTAGAGTAGACAGCCCTTCAGTGGGCTCTTTTCAGAGGGCTTGCAAATGCAACCTGAAACCTTCTTTGAATCATTTCTGCTTAAAAGCAGGCGAAGAATATTACAAAGTAAATAAATCCAGTAATATACCAAATGTAAGAATTCTAAACATTAAATTATAAAAACATATTGGTCCATTTGTGATGGTACAATATGTGTTAAAATTTCAATATACACTTCTCCTTCCTGCAGTGTGGCAAGAAGATACTGTGGGGACTCTTTTGCTGTTAACCTAGCAGGTCCTGGAAAAGATACTTTAATGCATTGCTAGACTCACAAAAATAAAGGAAACCTTTAAAAGACTTTACTTCACAAAAAATTGAGAGTAGAACCAGAGACAAACCCCTCTCCAATAGTAAGCAAACAGATGGTCTACAGCTATACCAGGGCAAACATCTATGGAGGTACTTTCATCTTCAGTTGGGATCCCAATTTCTAGACCATCAGCAAGGCTAAAGAGCTGAGCCAGAAACTCTGGCATTATTGTAGGCTTCTTCAACTTTACCTAGGAATTGTCTGTCATGGATCCCTGATGAAACAGGCACAAGTCCTATTCAGAGGAAGGCATCCCTAATTTAGTCCAGGAAAATCCCATAAGTTATTACCAAGAAAACATGAACTCACAACCAAAGATCAATCAAGTACATGAGGAAGAAAAACATCACAAGTGACAGTCACAACAGACAGAACCAAAAAAGAACACATACACACACCCTCACAAACACACAAACTCACTAAACAAAGTCTTCTAAAGAATATAGAATATTTTGTTCAAAATGCTTCAATGAAGTTTATAACTAGAGTATGAATCACAACCATGAGTAAAACCAAGAGCTTTTTCTAGAAAATAACCATGCAAATCTGAAAAAGAATCATGTGCAAGTTCAAAAAAATTTTTTTAAGTAAGACACTCTAGGTAATTGTCAGATTATATATACAGCCAAAGAAAGAATTAGGGAGCTGGAAGACATATGAATTGGAATACATCTGAAAAATTACCCATAATACAAAACCAGTAGACAAAACAAAAATTAAGAAATATAGAGTAAGGTAGTCCAACAAACATTTAAATGGATTCCCAAAAGGAGAGAATACAGACAATCCTGGAAAAGCAGTGTTAGAACAGAAAATGACTGAGATTTTTGTAAAACTGATGAAAGATATTCTTTGACAGCAAGATAAGAAATACATACCTAGTCACATCATAATGAAATACAAGAATTCTAACATCAAAGACACATAATAGTAGCCAAAAAGATTACTTTTAAATGAGCAACAGTGACACAGATGACTTCTCAACAGAGCAGTGGAAGTCAGGAGACATTGGAATAATGCTTTCAATGTGCTGAAAGAAAATAGTTCCTAATTTAGAATCATATACTCAACATGAATATCTTCAAAGAACATGAAATGAACACGTTTTCAGACAACTAAAAATTGAGTGGGTCATTTGCTTTATAGTAAACTTTAAGAGCTGTTGTTTAGACAGAGGAACATGATTCCATAAGGGACCTTCCAACGAGGAAAGAATAAAACACAAAAGAAAAGTCACAAATTTAAATGCACATTGACTCAAAACAAAAAGTTAATTATGTTGGTTGAGGTTTAAATCTAGATAAATTAGAATACATTAAGAATAAGCAGTAATAAATAAATTAGGAATAAATAGAGGTAAAGGGATTTAGGTCCTCTCATTGTCAAGAAGTATTAAATTAGGTTTTTGATAAGTCAAACTTTTATCTTGTAGTTCCTGGGATAACCATTCAAAGAATGTAAAGGACGGTATAACATTGAAATTAAAGAGGGGGAAATGGGATGGTAATAAAAGAATCAATCCAAAAGATAGCAAAGAAAGGTGATACAAAAAAGTAAGAGAAGTAACAGGACAAAAAGAACATCATAGGATTACATATTGAAACCCTAATTTATTGATGGTGACATTAAATGTAAAAGGATCAAATGTTCCAGTTAAAAGATGAAGATTGTTAGACTGGAAAAAAAAATATATGCTGTTTACAATAGTCACTTCTAAACCTAGGCATATAAAAAACATTGAAGTTAACAAGCTATAAAAAAGATATGCCATACAAAAGCTAATAAAAAGAATGCTTTAGAAATTATATTAACATCAAGCAAAATACAATTCAAAGCTACAAGGTTTTTTATTTGTTTGCTTTGCTTTCTATGTAATAAGTGAAATGATGCCTCCCAGACAAGGTGATTTCCTGCCATACTGCAGTGTTACTGTGCAAGCACATGGTTGCCATGAACCACTATTAACTTCTTTTTTCGTCCTATTATTATATGCCCTGAAGAACCTGTTGAACTGTGGATTTCAAATGCTTTGTTTCATTGCCTTCAGAAACTTGTTCATTCTAGACAGATTCTTCACTTTTTCAGGTATCTAACAACATTAACCAAAAGCTTATATAGAACAATAGGTATTCTAGGCGCTATGTAAACCTGTACTCTCTGACACTAGATCCATAATCAGCAAACTATGACCTCTAAACCGGCTGACTGTTTCTGTAGATAAAGTTTTATTGGAACACAGTGTTGCCTGTTCATTTATATGTTGTCTATGGCTGCTTTCACACTACAAAAACAGTTGAGTAGTTGCAAGCGAGACTATATGGCCTACAAGTCTAAAATATTTAATATCTGGACTTTAATGATCATACTGCAGACTACCACATGACTTGAACTTGTACTTAAAGCCCAATCCTTCTCACCTTATTGACCTATTACTTGGTACAGTGCTATTTCGTATTGACTTCAGTTATTTCCCCAATAATTTTATACCTAAAGTTCAATAGTGTCTATTGTACAGCTTACATACTTGTTCACTTTGATATGGCTCTATCGTATGGTAAATTATCTCATTTTATCATTATCTAATAGTCATGTGAGATGGGTATTATCACCACCATTTTACCATTTTACCTTTATCAGAGGCCCTAATTCAGACTCATAGAACTGCTTGCTGGTAGCCAAACCCAGTTTTACTCTTAGTCACTGTGCTGCACTCTGTTTCTGGCATACTTCTCTTTACCTCCCTTCTCTGTTTCGCAGACTCAGCTCACTGCTCATGGATCATTGTCTGCCTATGAATGTTTTTGACTTCTGCTTCCATTACAAACTGTTTTCTTCCCTTCCTCATGTCAGAGCATACATCACTAGACAGTGCAGATATGACAGCTTTTGAGTCTGGAAACTGATCATCCTTGGTCTGAAAGGCATTTCATAGGGACATAATATTACCTCATTGGAATAGTCTTTAAAGAGCATTGCATATGGTAATATACGTGGTGAGAAATCTGTTTTCCTATGAAGGGGAGGTATAATTGAAATCCAGTCATTTTTAGCCTTTTGATAGTAGCTTTTTTTTTTAGATACTTTTTTGCAAGGTTTTTAGTTATTTTTCTTTAATAGGTTCTTACCCTGCTTCTGAGGTTTAAAAAGTCAAATACTAGGATGGCTATAGTCCTATTGTTAAGCAATTTTCTAATTTGATGTGTTATTTGAACATAGCTAATTACATTCCTTACAAATGTGTTTAATACTGTAACACAGTTTATATATCCATGATTATAAAAAATTCTATTAAAGCAATTAACATACATATTAAATTATGCCATATTGAAATGTAGTCTTGAATGGTAGAATAAGCAACATTTTCTGGATACTTTATTCTGGTTCCAACTTTCCTTCTCACCAACTATGAAACCTTGGACAATTTCCAAATGTTTCCCTAAACATATGTTAACAAAATTTTCTCACCTGTAAAGTAAGATCCTTTTCAGGTCTAAAATTATTTGGTTCTGTGATTTAATTTGTACCGTATCTTTCTTTATTTAGCAGGTATCACACATAAGATCAAATGTCTCTGTTCTCTGATAAAAACAGGTTACCATTAATGGTCTTGGAGTTACCAAAGGAAGGCTTAACTATATCAGACTGTTACTATTAAAAACACATTCAAACAAAACATAACAAGATTTTGAAGTAAGATAAAAGTGGTTTCTCCACAATATCCATACAAATAGTGTTCAGTGATGGGGATACTGTAGTCTTTTCTTTGTCTGTCATTTTAAGGTACTAGATAAGACTCCAAGAAAACAATTCAGTTCATTTCTAATATGATAACAGTATAAATTGTTGTTCTATTTAGATGGCATTGCTCAAAATGTAGTTTTAGAATGAGCCATTTAATTCTAAGACTAACCCTAACATTGGTTAACCAACTTGTTTTTCACTCACTTAAGGTAAATAAATTCTGGCAATGTAATGTACAGCATGGTAACTAAAGTTAATAGTACTGTGTCATATTTAAAAGTTGTTACGAGGGATGCCTGAGTGGCTCAGTTGGTTAAGAGTGTGACTTCTGCTCAGGTCATGATCTCACAGTTTGTGAGTTCAAGCTCCGCATCGCGGTGTGTGCTGACAACTCAGAACCTGCAGCCTGCTTCAGATTCTCTCTCTCTCTCTCTCTCTCTCTCTCTCTCTCTCTCTCTCTCTCCCTCTCCCTCTCCCTCTCCCTCTCCCTCTCCCTCTCCCTCTCCCTCTCTCCCTCCTTCTCCTCCTCCCCCACTTGTGCTCTGTCTCTCTCTTTCTCTCTCTCAAAAACAAACAAACATTAAAAAAAATTTAAGTTGCTAAGAGAGTAAATCTTAAAAGTTCCCATCACAAGAAAAAAAAATGTGTAACTATGTGAGCTGATGGATGATAACTAAGTTTATTGTGGTAACCATTTCACAATATATGCAATATATGCATACATCAAATCATTATGTTGTGCACCTAAAACTAATACAATGTTATATGTCAGTTATATCTCAATAAAACTGGAAATGAATGAAAAAATATAATGGTCCAAGAAAAAAGGTATAGTGAGAAGACTAAAGATGTAAAACACACACTGATCATTTTGTAAACTTTTATTATTATCGATAACTATTATCAGATGATGATTTGATTCCATTGTTTCACCTAGAATTAGTTCAGCTGCTTCTCACACGTGTTTTAAGCAATACCCTTTACATGTTGGGAATAAGTATCAAAGGTAGATGGAGGACATATGAATTCTGGAATACACCATTGGCGATTTCAATGAAAATTTCAAGTTTTCCTATACAGAAAACAAAAGAAAGAATCAAGAATGTTGCAGTTCTTTTTATTTAATAGAGAATTCTACTCACAATAGACAAGGTATGGCTATTGTGTGTGAATGGAGTGAGGAGATGCGAAAAAACTTAAAACACGTGCCACCGTCCAGAAAAAGATATTTTGCTATTGCTCAGGAGATAATTTTATTGTTTTAGAGGAAGGAAATATATTAGGTTGAAAATCATTTCACATTGGGGCGCCTGGGTGGCTCAGTCGTTAAGCTTCTGACTTTGACTCAGGTTATGATCTCAACGGTTTGTGAGTTCGAGCCCCACATCTGGCCCTGTGCTGACAGCTCAGAGCCTGGAGCTTGCTTTGGATTCTGTGTCTCTGTCTCTCTCTGCTCCTCCCCAACTTATGCTCTGTCTGTCTCTGTCTCTCAAAAATAAATAAACATTAAAAAAAAATCATTTCACATTTTGGGACGCCTGGCTGCCTCAGTCAGTAGAGCATCAAACTCTTGATCTTCAGGGACTTGATCTCGGGGTCATGAGTCCAAGCCCCACGTTGGGCATAGAACCTACTTTAAAAAAAAATAAAACATTTTAAAAAATAATTTCACATTTAAACATTACTGTATGCTTGTTACAATACATGGTGCCTTGTAAGTATTATTGGCATGATTTTTCTGCATAAAATTATGGTGTTTTAAAATCAGCATCTTAGGGGTGCCAGGGTGGCCCAGTTGGTTAAGCATACTCTTGACTTCAGCTCAGGTCATGATCTCACCATCATGAGACTGAGCCCCCTATCAGATTCTGTCTATCTCCCTCTGCCCCTTTTTCACCCTCATGCACACGTTCTCTCTCTCTCTAAAATAAAATGAAGGGGGAAAATAAAAGAAATAATAAAATCAGTAGCATATTAGATTCAATGAAATTTGGTGATCAGTTTATAAAATTTGTTTAGAGAGTTTAAAAAATATAATTGTGATGATATATGCTTAAAAATACTTTTTGTTATAATGGTAAAATTAGTGGATTTAGGAGACCATGTTTTAGTCAAGACAGATGTTTGTATAGGTAAATTTTGGTGGCGTAAACAGCAGAATGTTACTAGTATTAGGGAGAGATGAACCAGAAACAGTTTGAGAAGCAAAAGATCCAGCTAAAGACTAAATAATAGTCTTGACTCACAGTTGGTCCCATTACCAAAACTAAATACACACATGACTCCCAGTTACAAGACTCCTTGTCTTGTACACTTGATCCAAACATTGTATGGATCAAAACCCAATGCAAATGATGCACATAATGATCAGAAGTATAGCATCAAGTTTCCTGCATTTTTACCTTGAGCAGGACTTGGGTGGAAGTTTAAGAAAAACTTAGGTGTCGTTTTGGAGGAATTAGAATAAAGAACAAAAAGAGCAATTATATGTGGAAAAGCTTGAGTGATATTTAAAAAGGCAGCATGCTCAAGAGTATATAGTACATCTCTGCTGTCCTTTTCCCTGCAAGTGTGGCTGTGACACACGGAAATTAACCAACCCTGGGACACCGGGGTGATTCATTCAGTTAAGCATCCGGCTCTTGATTTCGGCTCAGTTCATGATCTCACAGTTAGCATATCAGGCTCCGCACTGATGGTGTGGAGCCTTTTTGGAATTGGTCTGTTCTTCTGTCTCTGCCCCTCCCCTGTTCACACTCTCTCTCTCTCAAAAAATGTAAATAAAACCTTTAAAAAACAAAATTACCAAGTGCTTGTGAACCTACACGTTGGTATTATTTTTCAAATTCTTAAATACTTTTTGTCATCTGTCATATGTTCTTGAGAATATAGATTGACTTAGCAGATATATGTGTATGTGTAAACATATATGTTAAGTGTTTACATGTATTTACATAATGTATATACCAGAATATTATAGTTTTGCAAGCTGCTTAATATTCATGAACTTCAGTTTTATCACCAGGGATAATAGGAGTTATCTCATAGGTGGATTGTGGGGATAGACCATAGATTTCAAGCATTTGATACAATGCCCCAATCTATAGTAGGCATTCAACAAATGGCATTGCTATTATAGTTAAACACAGATGCTTTAAAGTTACATCGATTTAGGCAGCAAGTTTGGCAGTTTCTTTACAATGTATATAATTTTATATAAAGTATATAAACACATTATACACATTTACCATAAGACCCAGCATTTCCATTCTTTGGTACTTACCTAAGAGAAATGAAGGTATAGTTGCACAAAATGACTATATGCTGATGTTTATAGCAGCTTTATTAATAATTTCTCCAAACTGGAAACAACCCAAATGTCCATCAACTGGTGAATGGATATACAGATTGTGGTACATCCATACTCAGTGATATAAAGGAATGAACTGTTGGTATGTGTAATGCTCAAAAGCTCAAAAGCATTAAGTTAAGTGAAAGAAGCCGAATTCAAAAAGCTGCCTACTATATGATTCTGTTTATGTGACATTCTAGAAAAGGCAAAACTACAGGGCTAAAAATCGTAAGTGCTTGCCAGGGACTGGGTGTAAAAGGAAAGCATTGACTATATTGGTACACAAGGGAACATTTTAGAGTAATGGAAATATTCTGTTTCTTGAAGATAGATTATCTATAAAGTACATAGCCATATAGTGAAAGTATAAAATATCCTTGAAAATGATGAGCCCAAATTCATTGAAATGTTTCACTTTAGGCGATGGGGGGGGGGGGCGGTTGGAAGGGAAGGAGGGAATGTAACTAGTAAGTGCAATATATGGGTTGGGGTAAAAGATTTGTTTTTAAATAGGAAGCAAAATAGCAAAATATTTTTTAAATTTAAAACAAAGTTTGTAACAGTGTATAAACAATCCCATCAATATTGTAAATAGGTTTACTTATACATATATTTATATATATATAAATATGTATATATAATATACATATATTTACACACATAGTTGTAAATATACATGTCTGCTTATATATTCACATATAATTTCTGGAAGTATATACAACAAACAGGTGACTACTAATCTCAGGAGGGGATTTGTAGTACTGAGTGTTGGAGATGGGACAAAGATTTACTTTACATTGAATATTTTCTTGTACTTTTTGAATTTCATTAGTTTTTTTTAATGCATATGTTTTTATATGAATACACACATAAACGAATGCATGCAATTTTTATTAATTAAACTGTAGGAAATACGAGAAATATGATGCCTGAGGAACAGGAAAAATATCTTGTTCACTAATTTCCTTAATGGTTTTGACATAAAGTTTGTTATTGACCTGTAATGTGATGGAATTATAGGACATTAATAGCGAAACTAGGAAATAAAATAGAAGTAAACAGTACATTTAAATTAGTTTTCTTACATATAACATAAATCCAACTCAAGCTAGCCTAAGCCAAAAAAAGATTTATTTACCCAGGGAGTCCAAGAAATGGAATGGATCTGGAACTGTCTGGCATAGGGGATCCAGGAGCACCAGTGATGTCATCAGGATTCAGTTTTCTTCTGGGGCTGGTGGGATGGAATACTGTGTTTGAACAACCTGGATGATACATACCTGAGGTAGTGGGGAACGAAGTTCATTCTAGCCACCAGGACTGAACAAGATCACTGTGGCAAAGGGTAAGGGTATTTTTCTAAAAAGGAAATGCTAGCCAGATGAACATATATCTGATAAAAAGGCGGTTGTAAAGCCAGAAAGTTTAAAATAGCTTTGAACATAGTCACCAGGGCCTAGACATAAGATTAGACATTTGGAATTAATAAATTCAGTGGATTTGCTATGAAGCAACACCAAATCTTGATAGCCAACTAAACGTGAAAAGAGAAGTGAAAAAATAAATATTACTAGAAGCACGGGAATTTAAGTAAAATTTTCATGTTCCTATTTTTGCAGAAATTTCTTAGGCAGAAATCTTCATTTTGGCTTTTTCCTACTAGAACATTGTTGGTTTTGTTTTTTGGTTTCAGAGGGGTTTTTGTTTTGTTTTGGATTTGTTTTTTTTTTTTGTTTTGTTTTGTTTTGTTTCATTTTTTTCAGCAGAAGTACCAGGTTAAAAAAAAAAATCAAAATAGTCGTCTAAGGTATTTGTGATTGTAACATATTTATTTAGCAAATTCTCTATTACCTGTCCAGTATTTGATATTCCTTAAATACATCCAACAGGATGTTTGACATTTTGTAAGTTGAATGTGATATGTCCTTTTTTGTGTGATTCTTTTTGACTAACCATTTAGTCACGATGGGTATCTGTGCCTTTCATGTTAGCATTTCAGTCACGTTTTATAATTTACTGAAAATTGGCAATGCTGTCAATTATTGGCATAAAGAACCAGCCACCTATTTTTAAATGCTTTTTAATAATTTTTGAGAATGTTTTATCTATAATTCTAGAATGTGACATGTTAAGGCAAGCACTCAAATATCTTAAATTTAAGAAATAACTCTGTTAGATTTGCTAACCCAGATAGAGAACAAATCAATTAATTTAATTCCTAAATTATATACAGAGACCTGAACTGCTACATGTTTTTATTATTCTCTGTTATTTAAATAGAAAAGTGGCATTGTCCAGTGTTCACTTACATGACACTACTTTTCCTCTGGTCAGGATTTCACAGTTTGTCTTATGACTTCATTCTTATGGAAGAAAATAATCCCAGAGAAATTATGAGTTCAACAAAATTAGTGAACTTCTGCCTCCAAACTCGAGTACTTTTTAATTATTGCCATTAGTGTGTGCAAGGTATATGATAACATCGTTGAAAGTGAAAGACAGTATTTTCATGCAGATTAAGCTGTGAATAAACAAAACTGAAATCTGAATACTAGCACCCTATTTTAAAAGTTCTGATGAAAACTCTTTTGGGCTATACCTGAAACCCAATGGGAAAGGTGGTTGGAAGGTGGCGATTCTTTTAAAATTACAAGTTTGAACTCTGGAAAACTGATTACAGACCCTTTAAAATTTAAATACTGTAGGCAGAGCGGAACAATAACGTCCCTTGAATAAAGTACCTCTGACACTCAAGATTGTTGCCATTCTCCCTTTAGAGATTTTTTTTTCCTTGCCAAAAAGGAATTGCAAAGGTTAAGTCATATCTGTAAGAATCAGGTTGTAGTCTTGTGTATTTTTTTCACATTAAATATCAAAGATAGCTTAACATATTTAGCATTTTCTGGGTTTTACTATTAATAAAGTTAAAAGAAAATCCAGTGTGATCAGGCAGTGGAGCCACATTAAGTTTGTATGTGAAACACCCATTGTGCTTATCTTATTCTTGATATTGCTCTGAACCCATGTTCCACATTCTGAGTTCTGTGTATAAAGTTAAACATTGCAGAAGGGCATATATCTGATGATACAGATGAATAAGGTTGAAGTTTAGTAATGAGCAAAGTTGATAAATTTAATATGTTCTTGTCTTCAATATGTCTTTTATTAATATAATTTGATTATTTTGTGGGAAATTATGTAACACTACTAAAAATACTGATCGATTATAAAACTACCAGAAATTTAAGGTTCCTGTTTATACTATAATATATATTTTAACATACCAAAACCAATATTAAATTTCTTAAAATATTAATTACTTACAGGCAAAGTTGTTAGCTATGCAAGAAGCCAGAGAAACTGCAATTCAACAGTACAAAAGACTAGAGGAAGAAATACAAACACTTCGTGTTTACTACAGGTAAAATTCTTTTTAACCTGGGCATAAAGAAATGTTGGTTTGGGAAATGTTTCTACCTAGTTTTACAGTGAGTGAAGAAATACCTCAAGGAAATTAAACATTATTCAGTTAAAATATTTTTGTAATTTTAAAATGATTCAGGCAAAAAATATTCTTTATTTTACCTTTTTTTTCTTTCCTGCATTTGGTAAAGTTTAAGCTTAGATTCCCATCAGATTTATAAAATTTACATAATTTATAACCAGTTGTCTGAATGGAGTCTAGTTAACTATTGAACTATTTGCTCATCTAAATGCCACCTCTAAAATGATACATATTTTTAAAATAGTACATGAATAGCAGTAATAGCCTTTCACCAATTATAATATGAAAAGTTTCTAAAGGAATGCCACTGAAGGATTTTTAACACTTATTTAATTTATGCTCCAAGAGTAGTTGTGAAATTAACTCAGTAGGTCACACTGGCATTTTTTAATGAAAAGAAATAGAATAGAAAATGTCAGAGTGCATTTCCTGTAGTTAAAGTAAATATTGTTTTGTGATACTTTGGTTTCAGTTTTGTGTTATGCAAGAGAGAAATAAGATTGTTGGGTTATCTGTAAAATATCTGTATATTTTTTCACAAAGGATCATTGTAAAAACAAAAAAAGTTTTGAAAAATGATGTACAATGTTCTATATGTTCTCTGATACTTGATAAGATTAAAAAGAATCTGAAGTCTAAAACGTAAGAATTCACTAACTTGGGTTGTGGGTATTTGAAAGATTTTCTTTTAGTTTTTTGCGTCCTCTCAGAACAATGTGGTTAAGTACATAAAATGCAATTAAATCAAAACCAGTTTTACTGAAATAGTTATGCAAGTATGTCATATTACTATATTCACACATCGTTATTAATACATTAAATAACTAGGTCTAACACCAAGTCTATTAACAACCATAATTTCAAAGTAGTGATGACTGTAAATGGTATTTTGGGGATAACTGCAAACACTGAAATGTGATGTGAAAATATCAGTGGCTTCTATGGATGCAAATTCTCTATATAAAGAGGTAACGAAGTAAAATTAGGTCATTAGCATGGGCTCTAACCAAATATGACTGATATTTTCATAACAAGTAGAAATTTGGACATAGAGATGCACACATACAGGAAGGCTGTACAGAGACACCAAGAGAAGACAGCCTTTTGCCTGGCATCCACAAGTCAAGTAATCCCAAAGATTGACAGCAGATACCAAAATGTAGAGGAGGCCTGGGAGGATTCTCACCTATTCCGTCAAAGAGAGGATAGTCCAACTGACATGTTGATTTTGGACCTGTAGCTTCCAGAACTCTGACACAATAAATTTCTGTTTTAAGTCTCCCAGTTTGTGCTACAATGTTACAGCAGCCTTAGGAATTAATGCAGTTATCAAATATTAAGTATGTTTGGGGCGCCTGGTGGTGAAGTGTCTGACTCTTGATTTCGGCTCAGGTCATGATCTCAATAGTTTGTGAGTTCGAGCCCCGCATCGGGCTCCATGCTGACAGTGCAGAGCCTGCTTGGGATTCTATCTCCCTCTCTATCTACCTCTGTCTCCCTCTCTCAAAATAAATAAATAAACTTAAAAAAATATTAAGTAAATTGATTGATGACTGGGAAGTCATTTGCCTGCAGTTAGAAGCAGTGTCTGTGTGTGGTCATGTAGATAAGCAGAAACCTGATAATGAATAAAGACATCTCAGCAATCCACCCTTTTTTTTTTTTAAACTATAGAGTGGATATGACAATCTTTCCTCCATACTTTATACCAATGGATTCTCCACTGTAGCTGTGCATTAAAATCACCTGAAGAGCTTCTAAAAGCCCTAATCCCCATCTCCTCCCAGGCCAATTACATTGGAGTCTCGGTGTAGGACTAGGCTATCAGTGTGTTTTAAGGTCCCTAGAAATTCCCACGTGTATCCCAGTTTGAGGGATGCTGCTTTGCATGCACATTTCAGATAGCTGCGTTACAGCAGGGTCTCTTCTTGGTGGAATAATAGAGGCATATATTAAACCCTCTACTAGGACTTACAAGTATCGTATGATTTGTGCTCAGACCTTGGATACCTCAGTGTGGTATGAAGTAGCTTCACTCTATTGATAAGGGAGAGTTTTTATGGAACCTTTTCCTGCCATCCTTGTGAGGTAGGACAACAGGTGTTTATTGATAAAGTGACAGTGTCCAAAAATTCTGAGAGGCATATGATATTCTTACATGTACTGACATTTCTTCTTCAAAAATGAACCTGATGCCAGTTCTTAACGTTCCTCCTTCTTTCTATTGAATTGCAGAAGATTACTGAGAGATTTTTGAAAATTATAAAGCTAAACTATTTGTTTTTCAAAGACTTTTTAATCTACATGATTGTAACAGAGTTGAACAACTCTTTGAGTTAACAGTTGTTGGCTTAAAGATATTCTTCACATATACCCCTCTTACTGCTACTTAAAAAAAAAAAAATACTGGTAGTATGGTGAAGCTCCTGGGATTTGCACTTAGAGAGTCCTGCCTTTATGACTTATATAAATGAACTTCCCCAAGACCATTTCCTTTTTTGTGAAATTAGAATTCTAGTACCTACCTCATACACTTGTTTTAAGTATGTATAGCTGTTAGCTTTTTGTTTGAAATTATGTTGTCATTAGTAACCTCCACAGAAGTGGTTTTAATAAAGCATTAGATGTAGAAGTCAGTTAGCTGTGAATTGAAGAGTGATTAGAGGTAATGTAGTAATTTGGACAATAGAATGGTCCTTGAAGAAGCCTGAATAAGAAAGATGTTAATGATAGTTGAGAAGAAAGGAAGATAGGTTAAGGACTTATGTTTTTTGTTTTTGAAAGATGACAGATATTTGAGCCTGTTTATGACTAATTGGAAGGAGCCAAGAGAGAGATTGTCAGGGAACAGGATTCCTAAAGAAATAGGAAGAGATGGAAATTAGAATCTGCAAAAGAGTTTACCTTGAACAGGAAGATGGTCACAGACAGGAGTGAAGGAGATAAGAATAGCTGTGGAATACAAATGAAATTCAGTTTGCAATTAATAGGCTTCATTTTTTTCTGCAAAGTCAGGGTCACCGTGAGCTTCTAAAGTGACAGAGGACAGGAAGTTTTGGAAGGAATAACAGAGTAGCTACTGAAGAGAATGGGAAAGAGAACTGAATAAGGGCAAAAAGAACAAGACAAGCAATCCTGAAGAGTCAGCTGGGGATAGATGCTATAGATTTGTATGAGTTCTGGTTTGTACAGTTGTGTAACTTCACACATTCAGTGGTTCT
Source organism: Lynx canadensis (assembly GCF_007474595.2). Lineage (NCBI taxonomy): Eukaryota > Metazoa > Chordata > Mammalia > Carnivora > Felidae > Lynx > Lynx canadensis. Next base: position 86,479,155 of record NC_044308.2, read on the forward strand.
TGTAAACACAAGAAGCAAAGAAGGCAAAGAATTGGAATGATTCAGGATTACAAATATGCAGGACTAACATGATGAAGAGGAGAGTGGTTGAAAGTAAACTAGCAAAAAGGTGTTGAAATGATGAATGATAGTCTGAGCTAAATAGGGCAGGAATAAAATTGAGAGTATACCAAGAGAAAAAGGAGAAATCCAGAAACCATAAATCTTGAGATCAAAAAGCAAAAGTAGTGGGATTAAGAAAATTCAGGAGCTAAAAGGATCAGAGATTGTAGTCAGAAAGTGGAACCTTGCTCTTTAAGCTCTCAGAGATTGCACTCATTCTCAGCATTGACAATGTTTAAAAGTATTGCCTTAGTAGTAGATAGTTGAAACTGAGAAGAGGTAGGGGTCACTAGATATAAAGAAGTCAAGGATTTATGAAACTAACGTACTTGAATACCCATTTGGATATTGTCTCTGAAAATATTGGCATATGTTGAGGTACTCACTGTAAGTGCCATAATGGAAAACGACCTAAAAATAAGTAGATAAAAGCTACGTGTTGAAATAAACAGCTGTATGTATCAAAGGATGAACCATGCAGTGTGTGATGCACAGGAGAATGCGTGGCGTCTATGAGGAAAGTTGCACCCTTTAGGAAGATCCATATTTCTATCAAAACAAAAAGGTATAGAGAACTTTTGTGCATTGTTGATGGGGATATAAAATGATACATCTGCTGTGGAAAACAGTTTGGCAGGTCCTCAAAAAGTTAGACATGGAATTCCTACATGATCCAGCAATTCTACACATAGGATATACCCTAAAAGAACTGAAAGCAAGGACTCAGATACACGCCACTGTTTGTACTGTATTGTTCAAATTAGTCAAAAAGTGAAAACAACTCAAGTGCCCATCTACAGATAAATGAATTAAAAAAATGTGTTGTATACATACAATGGAATATTATTCAGCCATAAAAAAGAAATGAAATTCTGATGCAAGCTGCAACATGAGTGAACCTTAAAAGCATTATGCTAAGGGGAATAAGCCAGAGAGAAAAGATAAATATGATATGATTCCACTTCTGTGAGGTATCTAGAATAGGCAAATTCATAGAGACAGAAAGTAGAATAGACTTACCAGGGGCTGAGAGAAGGAAGGAATAGGGAGCTCCCAGGGGCTGGAAGAGGAGAGAGTGGGGAGTTATGATTTAATGGGTACAGAGTTTCTTTTTGGAATGGTGAAAAAGTTCTGGATATGGATGATGTTATCTTGCCACAGTTGTTTTTAAAATGTACAAAGAATGTTCTGTGAAGATATACAGATATTTATTTCAAATAGTATGGGGGTAAAATCCCTGGGATATAAAATTCTGGGAAGAGAGAGGCAATTACCAAAAAGAACAAAGCTGAAATTTCCTGGAAGCTCACATTCTGATTTAATCGATTCAAATGAAAGTAAACAATATTTCTTACTCACCTGAATAGATGGTGGTTACAAATCCATACATGAAACACAACTAATTCATAGAAACATTGGGAGTTTTTCTCCTTACTTTCCTATGTTACAGAGGACAGGAAAAAGTTCTACTTTTATGTGAAGGTACCAAGACTAATTCTGTAGTGTGTGTGTGTGAACTCATAGATAATAAATTTTGTTTAACAAAGTTTAAGAAAAAACACATTTTCAGTTATTCAAGTCAATTTTACACTTATTTATACATATATGTATATTGTCATGTCAAACAAAGTAATTAACCAGTAATTAAGAAAAAATAGGGGCGCCTGGGTGGCTCAGTTGGTTAAGCATCCGACTTCAGCTCAGTCATGATCTCACAGTTCGTGGGGTCAAGTCCCATGTCAGGCTCTGTGCTGACAGCTCAGAGCCTGGAGCCTGCTTCGGATTCTGTGTCTCCCTCTCTCTGCCCCTCCCCTGCTCATGCTCCGTCTCTTTGTGTCTCTCTCTTTCTCTCTCTGAAAAATAAACATACATTAAAAAAAAATTTTAAACTTAAAAGGAAAAATAGCTAAGGACAATATAGGAACAGGACAGTAAGCTGGAGTTAGGAGCAAGTCAGTGTACAGCTTGCATGTATATACCATGAAACAGGAAAAGAATAAGCCTAAAGAATAAGTCTGGCTCTCACCTTTCCAAAAACCGAAGCAGGGGAGGATGTGTGATCAGTTATTAGTTTCAAGGACAGATTAAAATATGCTGATGACTTTCATTCTACCATGCCTTTAATTCTGCCAATTAGTGATATTGACCTTCTTCTTTTTAAATTATTTTCCAAAATAATTTTCTTTTGCTGGGTTATGTACACTAAGAGCTACTGTTACTATAACCTTTCCATTTCTCTGTATGGAGTAGGAAAATGAAAAAAATATTTTTCTGACTTTCTCTATTCTGTTTGTTTCCTTTGAGCTTCAGAAGATTTTGAGTACTAAGAAGAGAAATGCTGGCCTTTCATTTCCTTTGGCAGAGTTAGAGACGGGGCAGTGAGGTAGATGTACCCATCCTAAACTTAACCATTATAATTGACGGCTCTTTCACATTAAACCGGAAGGCATAACAAGAGAGGAATAGCAAGAGGAAGATTTAAAATAAATCTCAGTTATTACCAACGTGTTATTAGTAAAATATCAGTACCTCCTCATTGCTGTGCTGAATGCTAAATTCATTTGCAAGAGCTTCATTAGTTTCAATCTGAACAGTTTCATCAGGGAATGATCTCAAACTTGGAAGGGTTAGATTTGTATTTTTTCCTGTATTGTAAACCTGTAGTGCTGCATTCCTGAGTTCAGAAGGCATAATAATAACAAACTCTTTCTAATGGAGAGAATGCCTAAGTTTGAACGTTTGCTAATTTTATAGTGCTTCCCTATATTTCCTTTTGCTGTAAAATGTAAATTCAAGTGTGTGCATAAGAACTAGATCCTGTTGTTTGGTGCCATTGAACTAGGATTTAATATACTTATTTATAACAACAGCAGTTTATGTCTTAGGTTTTTATTATGTTTTGTGTGATTTCCGTGTGGGAAGTTGTGATGCCTTATGGAACCTGGTAAATTTCACATTTTAGGCTAAAAGTACTGAATAGAATGCTTCATATTTTACGGTAGTATGTTTCCTAGGACTGTACTAGTACTTTCCTAATCATAGAAATCATTTTTATTTTTATTTTATTTTTTTAACTTTTTAAATGTTTATTTATTTTTGAGAGAGAGAGAGAGAGACAGAGAGACAGAGAGACAGAGAGACAGAGAGAGACAGAGAGAGACAATCCGAAGCAGGCTCCAGGCTCTGTGTTGACAGCACGAGGGGCTTGAACTCACAAACTGCGAGATCATGACCAGAGCCGAAGTCGGATGCTTAACCGCCTGAGCCACCCAGGCGCTCCTAGAAATCATTTTTAATAGAATGGTTACATGTTTGACATTCTGAAAACTAGACTAAACCTGAGCCCTGCTTACTGGTTCATAATGTACATTTCAAAGTCGTACGAGCTATAATATAGAGCCCATATAAAATATATTCAAAAAGAGAGTGAAATTCTTAATTTTGTCTACATCCCTTTTCTAAATTTTATTTAGTTATGAATCTTTTACTTAGCAACATTTTTTTGTCCGTGTATATGCTATCCATAACAGAGACATTCCTGTCACTAGGATCTGGGTTTTTATTTTGTTTTGTCTTTTAGTGGTGGTTTTGGTTCAAAACAACGGTTTTGAACTGTTGTTCTCCCAGTTGGAACTATATGCATTGATAAGACAGTCAGCAGTGATTATGGCATGGAAGTTCTAGCCAGGAAGCAACATTGTTCTTAAAGTAAATCCCTCATCAAGAGGGGGTTGATCCTGACCTCATTTGTTCAGTGTTCTGATCAACGAACTGCCCAATGACATAAAAAAATGTTGTCACATATGTATTTTCTACAAGAAGTAACTATCTGTGGAGTTGTGTTAATTGTACCATACTGCTAAAGCAATAATAAAAAAAGAACAAAAGGAGACCTGAATTCTTCCATCTTTGCCATTAATCAGAATTTTTTTTTTAACATAGGCAAGCTCTAACCTTTCTAGATTTCAGTTTAACTTTGAAATCTAGGGGCTTTTTGTAGTTCTAACATTTTGTGAAATTTGTCACTCTTTCATGTGACGTAGATTAAATTTTATGTTTAGTGATGTTTAGAAATAGTAACTGTCTTCTTGTGTCAATAAGTTGCACCTATTTTCAAGGCCTTTTTATTGCACAGCTGACTTCACCTTTACTATTCAAACCACCATTATATTTGTCGGTGGCTCTGGAATGCAAAACAAAAAAAAATTAAAACAAAGTTTGAAAAACAAGAGACCTTAAGGTTTGCATTTTCTATATGTCCAATGATTTAGAATATAGTTATTAAGGATTCTTTTCTTCCTTTTCTCAACTTATAGAATGTGACATTTAATAAGTTACTTCTGAATGTCAGTTACTTCACCTGTAAACAGAGATATCTGACCTGCTTATTAGGAAAATCATGAGATAATATGTTTGGATATTTTTTGAGAAATGTAAACCACTGTGCAAGGAAATAATAGTAATATTTATAAAATTACTTGAAAAGTTTTGCTTTATTCAAATGTAACTATTAAATTAGTGAAAAGCCATTTCTACTGTAATATTTTATGTCTTCCATGATTTTGTACCCAAAAGGATATTTTTTGCATTGTCAGTTCTGTTTGCTGGGCTGCCTTCTAACATCTAACAGTAAGTTAAAAAGCAAAACTAAAATTCCATGTGTGTAATTCTACTATTCTTAGTTTTTCTATCAAATGACCCGGCCTCCTAAGAGCATTTAACAAAATATTTTGCCTTTTAATCATTGTTGTTAGCAAGGCCCAGTGTTAAAATGGACTTTCCAATTCTAGGTCTTAATGTTTTCCATCTATTAACATTATTTCTATTAGCTTGAGAAAGTTTTAATTTCATGTTTTGTTAGATAAAAAATTAGTGTTTCCCTTGATCTTGGCACAGAATCACCATTATTATAGTTCCACAGGTGCCATTTGGCTCATGCGTAGGTAATCTTCCATTTGTCCCTTTGCACAAATTTAATCAGTAGCCAAATTTTGCTACAGTTTTCCTTGCAGTGTTTCTTACTTTTGACTTCTCATTGCCCACAGCTCCTACCTTAGATCAGACTTCTATAAATTCGTGGCCAGGCTTCTCTTGCTACTTCATCTTCTTGTTTCCATTCCTTACCCCTCTTAAGATTCCTGAAACATTATTTTCAACCTCTCACTCAGCCATTAACACTATTTAATAATACCACATTACCTAAACAATAAATTCCAAACTTTTTAGTGTAACATTCATGAACCCTTGTTTGTGAGAGACAGAGCACAAGCAGGGGAGAGGCAGAAAGAAAGGGAGACACAGAATCTGAAGCAGGCTCCAGGTTCTGAGCTGTCAGCACAGAGCCCGATGCAGTTCGAACTCACTAATTGCAAGATCATGACCTGACCTGAAGTTGACTGAGCCACCAGGCACCCCGACTGCCACTGGTATTTCTGAATTAACATGTCGCCAGTCATCTTCTTGCCTGCTCATTTCATTCACATCAGTGTCACCCGTGTCAGTACACTGCCTCACACATAGTAGGAACTCAACAAATATTTGTTACACTGAATTGACTATTATTTGCACTCCCAAAATGAACCGCTCACAATTTCTTGGACACACCCCACAATTTCCCACTCCAGTGCTTTGATTAACTGTTCGATTAATCTTTTTCTTATCTTTTCAACCAGAAATGATCTCATTCTACCTGAAGTGAACTACCATGGTTCTTCATAGTGGCTGTGTCACAATATATACCTCATGCTTAGCTATGTAATAGTTGTGTGGGTATTTCTCTTAATTCTTCCACCAGGGCTTCTATTCTTTATATACACCAGGCCTTCAGTAAATATTTGCCAAACAGATGAATAAACAATGAAATTTAACACTAGATTGAAAGTTTCTTCAGATGAAACATTTCTTCTGCAGAGTAGAACTGAGTGCAGTGCATACAGTAAGAGCTCAATGCTGAATGAAATGATTGGAAATAGTATGGACCTAGTCCAACATCTTGGTTAGTCATTTACAGGGGTGTGGGACACAACAGGGTCTCCATATAAGAGAGTATGCCATCTTCCACCAAGTTTATTTTTTCCCAGGCAACAGTGTTCAAATTTGAAAACCGTTATTAGAAAACACTTATGTGAATATTACTTTTTTTGAAATTTAGAATTAAGAACTCAATATTATTACCATATATCAATGTCATATATGATGTTCATTGCAGTATTGTTTCTTATAGTGAAAAAATCAATTAGAATTTTCCCTATGGATGTTTTTTTTTAATGAGCACATTATTTAAAAATATCAATTGTCAAAATAAAAACTGGAAAATCTACCAACATGGGACCCTTAGGATTATGGCGTGGTGCGTGTATTAGGGTTCTCCAGAGCAACAGAACCAATAAACTGCATGTGTACATGGAGAGAGATTTATCTTAAAGAATTGATATGCATTTATGGGGGGGGGGGAGGGGTGGCCAGTCTAAAATCTGCCAGGTAAGCCAGCTGGCTGGAGAACTAGGGAAGAGTTGATATTGCTGTCATGAGTCCAAAAATGCAGAATTCCTTCTTTCTTGGGGAGCTCATTCTTTTTCTTAAAGCCTTCAACTGATTGGATGACCACCACCCCTCATATTATGAAGAATAATCTGCTTTCCTCAAAGTCTATTGATCTACATAATAATCATATCTAATAAATACCTTTACAGCAACATCTAGACTGATCTTTGAACAGGTATCTGGGTACCGTAGCCTAACCAAGTGGACAGAATCAACAGTCACACCTGTGTGTTTCAACAGTCAGCTGGGGCTAAGTAGAAGCTACTTTCTCTGAAAGGATCATGCACTCTCTGTTGCACCACATTTCCCATCCAGCCCAGTTCATGCATTTAAATCATCTGCCTCAGTCGTACAGGCATGTAAGTTTGTGTCGCAGATGTGTGTTGTGATCTTATTTATAAAAGGAGTGTGTGTACACATTACGTATGCACCAGCCCCTGGCTGCTTCTCTAACCTCATTTATTAACATGTTTCTACTCTTGCTTTACTCTAGCTACACTAGTTCCCTTATTATCACAGACCTTCTAAGAACACTGCCATCTCAGGGCCTTGACTTTTTTTTCTCCTCTGCCCTCTCACTGTGATGAGTCCCCTCCTTCACTCTGTTCACCTTTCTGTTTAAATGTACCTGACCATCTAAAATAGCTTATCCACTCTCTGCACCACTGTTACCCTCCTTTACTTTTCTTCATACTAGACAACCCCACATGACACTAGCCTGTATTTGTGGACTATCTTCTGAAATTAAATTCTGCAAGGACAAGGATTTGTTTGCATATCACTGCATCTTATACTTGAATCAGTTCTTAGCATACTTTTAATAATCAATAGAAGTTCTCTGAATGTATGAATATATGCTTAAACATTGTAATACATCAGAAACTTAGCAGGTTATCTGGGAAATGAGACTGGGTGTAACAGATTAATTACCTGGTGAGAGAAGAGGAAATTTAAAAAAAAATGTTTGATTTATTTTTGATAGAGAGAGAGACAGAGACAGAGACAAAATGAGCGGGGGAGGGGCAGAGAGAGAGGGAGACACAGAATCCCTGAAGCAGGCTCTAGGCTCTGAGCTGTCAGCACAGAGCCCCATGGGGCTCAAACTCGTGAACCACGAGACTGTGACCTGAGCCAAAGCTGGACACTTACCTGCCTGAGGCACCCAGGTGCCCCAAGAGGAAATTTTAGACTGCATTTCATACCCTCATAAAGTGTTTGAGGTTTTTGTGAGTATGCATTGCTTTTATATAAAAATAGTTGTGTAACACCTACTTATGTGTGTGTGACAATGAAGTTCATTTTCTTTAGTAGATGTTATTAGTGTTGTGCTTTACAAAAAGATAAGATGTATGAGAGAATGAAAATTCAAAGTAGATTTGTCCTACATTATGAAGTATGTTTCTGTAAGTGATAACTTCACTTATATTTTAAGTTTGCCAAATATTTTAAAGTATTTTCAAGTACTTTATATGGCAAAAATCCAAGCACTTTTAAAAAAATAAAATATTAAAGGAAAGTACCAGCTTGAAAAGAAGTATACCTAAACAATCTTCTGCCACTTGGTAGCAGCAGGGGCCCATGACAGATTAGTGAGGAAAAGGGCACCTTTTAAAAAAAAAAAATCCAATCCTATGAACATTAGCTATGGCCAGAAATGACCATGAAAAGAGAGAATCCCCTCATATTTCAAGAGACTTCACTGGGTACAATTAGGTTTAATTTAGCATATTTGAATTAAAAATATTTTTCTCTTTCTATACATGACATATGTGTTAGTAATGCATTAAAGTTTTATCAAATCTACACTAGTTTAAAATATTTGGCAAATGGAAATAATGCCTAATAATTGAAGACCTTTCTTCAGAAACATTGTGATTCATTAACCATAAAAAAAAATAATGATGCTAACATATAGAACGAGGTACAACAAACTGAGCTCTTTGAGCTACTCTTGATTCCTATAAACTTTCTAATGCTCCTGCTGTCATAAAGAGCTTAGTAAATATTGACTGAGGATGATGATGATCCAGCAGTATTTTTAAGACTGTGTGGCACTGGCAGTACACTCAGATATCCGGGACTTAAGGTTGTCATTTTGCCATGAGGCCCTTCCACCTGGGCCTCTCCCAAAAGGACAAATGTTTACCTGCAGTTAGGCATTTAAATGTGTAAATATTCCAGTCTCGATTATATACGAAGTAGCTAGAGTTTTCACTCTGAATCATGAAGTAGTTGTTCCCCAAAGTTTAAATTGATGTTCTAAAAGTTTACAGAAGTCAAAATAGGCTTACTTGAATATTATTTTCCATAATTCCAAATAAACGTTTTTTTATGGACATAGGTCAATATGAAAATATTTTGTTCCTTTTACAGTTCCAAACCCAGGATATTTATGAAACATCTGCATTTATTAGGGTTTAATTTACTATTCTGCTTAGTTGTTATGTTTTAAATATTTTGCAGTATATCTTGTTTCTTTTAACTTATAAGGGTTTTATGACTATCAGTATTCTGTTAATATATTCCCTTAATATAGTTCCAGTCATTTCCCATTTAGTTCTCATTAGATCAGAAATAAACAATCATCAGTTACTACATGAAACCATCAAGAAATTCAAAAGCCTAGGGATTATTTTTTAGTTCAGTTTTATTAGACATTATTGATCTGAAATATTTTAATTTACTTTCATCCGTGGAAAGTTCAGTTGTGCTAGCAAGCTAGGTCAGATATTCTAAATCGTAAAAAATGAAAATTTTCTGAAACATCAGTTGTATGGAAAAATGTGAGAATTGAGGTTTTGTTCCAGACAGTTGGACACACTACAGCATCACTGGCTCATAATTGAGCTATGTAAGTTTCCTGATTTTGTTTGATTTTACTTTTTTTGAATTTGTTTGGTTTTGTTGTATATATTCAGAATTGAAATAACCATTTATCTAATTTTTCTACTCTGTTACCTGAAAACTAAAGTGAAATGAAGGAGTCAAGTGTTAGTCCTTTGTGTCCTGACATGATTCTTAATAGCTATTTCTTTTTGCTTTGTAATTAGTAATATGATGAAAAGGTGACAAATAGACTTCAATTATAATTCATATGAAGAAAACTTCATTTATTTCTAAATCTGATTTAGTTGGATCTTTATCATTTTATTTATAAAATTTTATTTTGCATTTATTTTGTTTGGTACGACACAATGTTTTAATTCAGAGCTGACATAACAGTAAGACAAATGGTATAGATTCTGACTTCTTAGCTAAGTGACCTTTGACGGGTAATTAACCTGTCTGAGCCTCAATTTCCTGACCTGTAAAATCAGGATTGTAATATTACCTGCCTCATATTATTTTTGAGAAAAATAAAATGAAATAATGCATGCCAAATGCTTTGTACAGTTGCTGGGTATAGGCTTAGGTATTTAATAAATGTGAACAATTGTTATTATAATCTCTGTGCTGAGTTTATATTGAGTTGTCATTCACTTTTCTTTGAGATTCTCTTAATACATTTCCTTTTTTTTTTTTTTAAAGTATTTTTGACTCAAAATACCATATTGAGACTGCAATATGGAATTGTTTGATCTTTCTTAAGGACAAGTTTTCACTGGAATTATTTTTTTCTTGTTGTAGGATACCTTAAAAAAAAATTTAGTTACGGGGCGCCAGGTGGCTCAGTCAGTTAAACATCTGACTTTGGCTCAGGTCATGATCTCGTAGTTCGTGAGTTCGAGCCCGTGTCTAAGGCTATCGGCTTGGAACCTGCTTCAGGTTCTGTGTCTCACTCTCTCTTTGCCCTCTCCCCTGCTCTCTCTCTCTCTCTTTCTCTCAAAAATAAGTAAATATTAAATATATACATATATATTTAGTCAAAAGGATGTGCTTGAACTTAGATTTGGCTCTGTTTTTATTAACAGTTTAGTTTCAGGAATTGTTTCTTTACACAGGAACATTTTAGTGGTCAGAAAACTATTGAGAATTAGAAAATTAATACTTTTCATTCTTATTATACATTATTAAAAACATATTTTTCAGACTTCACCCTCAAAATATACCATTTCTCCCAATGTTTTCTAATATAAAATCTCCCCAAGAAAATAATAAGGATGTAATTTTAAAGCTATTCTTCTGTTCTTTTATCTTAGAGTTTGGTACATTCATTATCTTCCTTAATTCCTTCAACATCCTTGTGAGGTGTTACCCCTTTTTGCAGATCAGGAAACTGAAACCCAGAGCTATGAACTAACTTACCCTAGGTCACATCAGGGCCAGTAACACAGTTAAATATTACCTAACTCATCTAATACTTGGGCCTTTTACTTATCTACTAGACAGCTTCCCCCACCCTGCCTGTCTCAAAAAGACTGCTGAGGCTAAACTGGTACTTCAGCATTATTTTCCTGATTTGGATATACTTGATATGTTTGTCACATTAAACACACCTCTAAGACCACGTTGAAGACATGTTAAAACGGTGAAAGAATTTGACCTGCTTTGGAGTTTAACAGTCTTTGTCTGTGTTCAACCAAACTATACAAATTACAACCGCAGTCAATGTCTGGATTTATAAATAGATTACCTCTGAATTTTTTTGCAACCTTTAAGCTCTAGCATTATATCATATGTCAGACTACAGAAAGTAAATACTGTGCCTGAAAGTAATTTTATCCACATATTTATTTTTATTTGCATGTTGTAGTATTATATTATTTTATCACTGCTCTAGCACAATCAGTAAAATAACATTAACTGTGTTAGAAGTAATCATTAACCAAATAGCCATTTTTAATTTAATATGAATTTATTAACAGCCTACTATATACTATGGAGTGTGCAGTCTCCTATGGAGAATAAAGTAACAGAGGATAAGATGCAGTTGATACAGTCAAAAATATTATAATTAAGTAGAAAGAAAAGAATATACTCAAAATAAGCCTAAAAAATTACATACTGTTAAATAAAATTAACTTGACATTGCCATAGAAAATCACAGAAGGGAAAAATTATTATAGACTGAAATAGACAAAGTTTTATGGAATGCTTGGAAATTGAAATATGAACAAATGAGATTCTGATAGAAAGAGAGGAGGAGGAAGAGGATATTGTAGTCTGGAAGAACAGTATAAGCAAAGAACAGTATAAGCAAAAGTGAAAACGTTGTAATGAGCATAGTGCGTTATGTAATGGAATTGAGAGGAGGTTGCAGGAATTTGCTCTCATGAATTTAAGATTGATTCTGTATTCTTTACAGATATAGAGCTTGGAAATTAGCATATCACCCAGCAGTTCCATTCCTGGGTATATACACAAAAGAGTTCAAAACAGGTATGCAAACAAAAACTTGCATAGTAATGTTCACAACAGAATTGCTAACAATAGCCAAAAATTGGAAACAACTAAAATGTACACCAACTAATGAATAAACAGAAGTGGTATATCCATATAATGGAATATTATTCAGCCATAAAAAGGAATGACATACTGATACATGCTACAGCATGGATGAACATGCTAAATGAAAGAAGCCGGGGCAAAGGTGCATTTTGCATGATTTTTTTTTTATGTGAAATATCCAGGATCAGCAAATACATAAACAGAAAGCAGGTTAGTGGTTTCCAGGGACTGGAGATCATGAGGAATGGGAAGTGACTGCTTAATGGATACAGGGTTTCCTTTGGGGATGATTAAAATATTTTGAAACTAAATGCTGATGACAGTTGTGTAACATTATGTGTCACGAGTAGTATATTTTATATTATGTTTATTCAAAAAAAAAGATTAAAAAAAAAACAACCAACCAGAATGCTAGCAAACTAAACCCAGTAACATATAAAAAGAATTATTTACCATGACCAAGCAAGATTTATCCCAAGATTGCAAAGTAGGCTTAATTAACATCTGAAGATCAAGAAATAGAATACGCTTTATCAGTTTGCTAGGACTGCCACAACAAAATGCCTTAGACCATGTAGCTTAAACAACAGACAATTTTTTAAAGTTTATTTATTTATTAGAGAGAGAGAGAGAAACTGCACAAGTGGGGGAAGGACAGAGAAAAAGGGAGAGAGAAAGAATCCCAAGCGAGCTCTGCTCTGCCAGAACAGAGCCCGATGCAGGGCTCAAACTCCCGAAACTGTAAGATCATGACCTGAGCCAAAACCAAGAGTCGGACGCTTAACCACCTGAGCCACCTAGGCGCCCCAAATAGCAGAAATTTATTTCCTCAGTTTTGGAGACTAGAAGTTCAAGATCAAGGTGTCATCAGGTCTGGTTTCTCCTGAGGTCTCTCTCCTTGACTTGCAGATGGCCACCTTCTTTCTGTGTTCCCACATGGTCTTTCCTCTGTGCACACACATCCCTGATGTCTCTCTCCATATATCCTAATCTCTTCTTATAGTCATCAGTCAGGCTGGATTAGGGCCCACTGTAATATCCTCAGTTTAAGCTAATTACTTCATTAAATGCCCTATCTCCAAAAACAGTACATTCTGAGGTACTGGGTATCAGGGCTTCAATGTGTGAATTGGGTTGAGGGGGACACAATCCAGTCCAGAACACTCCAAAATTAATGTCCTCCTCACATGCAAAATACATTCGTCACAAAGCCACAAGCCCAAAAGTCTTAGCCCACTATTGCATCCACTCCCAAGTCCTAAATCTCATCTAAATCAAGTGTGGGTAAAATTTCAGGTATGGTTCATTCTGAGGCAGAATTCCCCTCCAACTGTAAAACTGTGAAACCAGACAAGTTATCTGCTTCCAAAATACAAGGCTAGGACAGACATAGGATAGACATTTCCATTCCAAAAAAGAAGAAATCAGAAAGAAGAAAAGGGGGTCACAGTTCCCAGTCAAGTCCAAAACCTATCCAGGAAGAATCCATTAGACTTTAAGGCTCTAGAATAATCCTCTTTGGCTCATTGCTCTGCCCTCTGGGCCCAGTGAGATAGCAGCCTCACCTTCCAGGCCCATGAGGTTAGCAGTCACACACTGGCCGTAGGTAGCAATATTGCCCCCATATCCCTGGACAGCAGCTTTGCCCCAAGGCCAGGGGGACAGCCTGACCCCCTGAAACCAAGGAGGAGACCACCTTGCCCACTGGGTCTGTGCTGGGGTGGCCACCCTGAGGATCTCTGACCACTTTGTGGGTCATTCTTCTTTTTCTTCAAGGATGACACATGTGTGCAGCAAGACAGAGATCTCTATTGCCTCATCCTCTAGATCTCAGAAGTCCAACAGACTTCCTTCATTTTGTCCTATCTCTGTCCCCTTTAGTCCAAACTGGCAGTGTTTCTCCTGGCCCATGTCTATTCCAAGCTTCCATAAAGATGACTGATTAGATCCATGGGCCACACATGATCTCTTTTTGGAGTTGCTGTCCCATCTTATTCTCTCTAGAACACACTTTCTCAGTTTTTGCAATATGGATAGGCTGAGAATTTTCCAAATCTTCAGGTTCCACTTCCTTTTTGCTTAACAATTCCTTTAATTTTATCTTTCTCTCCTCGCATTTTACTGTAAGGAGCAGGGACAAACCAGGCCACACCTTCAATACTTTGTTGATTAGAAATCTCTTCCATTAAATATCCAAGTTAATCACTTACAATTTCTGCTTTCCACCAAACACTAGAACACAGTTCATCCAAGTTGTTTAGCACTTTAAAACAAGGATACCTTTTCTCCAATTTCTAGACATGTTCCTCATTTCCATCTGCTACTCACCAGAATTACCTTTAACATCCATATTTCTACCAGTGGTCTCTTCAAGGCAACATAGGCTTTTTCCAATATTTATCTCAAAACTCTTTCAGCCTCTACCCTTTCCCAAGTTCCACAGCCATATCCATATTTTAGGTATTTGTTACCACAGCACCCCTTTCCTGAGAGAAACAGAACCAACAGGATGGATGGATGGATGGATGGATGGATGGATGGACGGATGGATGGATAGAGATAGAGATATATAGACATAGACATTGATTAAATATAGATATATTTAGAGAGAGAGAGAGAGAGATTTAATAAAAGCAATCAGCTCATGTGATTATGGGGTCTGGCAAGTCCAAAATGTTCTGCATGAACCCACAGTCTGGAGACCAGGGAAGATGCTGAAGTTCAAATTTGAAGGCCTTTAGGCTAGCGTGGAGACCCAGAGAAGAGCCAGCATTGTGGTTTGGTTCCAGAGGCAGTCTGGTGCCAGAATTCTTTGTGGTTTCAAGGAAGGCAGTCTTGTTCTATTAAGGCCTTCAACTGATTGAGTGAGGCCCATCCACATGCAAAGCATTCTGCTTTATTCACAGTCCACCAATGTAAATGTTAATCTCATCCAAAAATCACCCTCACAGAAACAACTAGAATAATGTTTAAGCAAACAACTGAGCCCCATGGCCCTGCCAGATTAACATATAAATTAACCATTGTATACACAAACACATTAATATAAAAATAAATGTAAACAAAATAATATAAAAAAGCAAAACCCATGTGATCATCTCAAAAAAGCATTTAATATCCAAAACTCTTCATTATTTAAAAAGAACAAACAAAAAAATCAATGAACTAGGAATATAGAAGGGAATATTCTCAACCTAGAAAAGAGCATCTATAAAAAACCCACAGGTAACTTCATACTCAATGATGAAAAGCTGTTTTGCCCCTGAGATCTCAAACAAGACAAGGATGTTCACTCTCACCACTTCTATTTAACATTGTACTAGAAGTTGTAGCAGAAACTAGAATAGAAGGCTTCTAGATTGTAAAAAAAGAAGTAAAATTGTCTTCACAGGTGACATGTTCATATATGTAGTAAATCCATGTATGTAAAATTTACTAAAAAACTGTTGGAACAAGTAAGTTTGGTAAAGCTACAGATTACAAAATCAATATGCAGAAATTAATTGTATATTGCAGTGAGCATTCCAAAAATGAAATGAAGTAAACAGCATTTATAATAACATCAAAAAGAGTAAAATACTTAGGAATACTTTTTTAAAATAAGTGCAAAACTTACATTTTGAAAACTATAAAACATTGTTAAAAAATTACAGAAAATCAAAATAAATGGAAAAACATCCCATGGTCATGTCATGGATCAGAAGGTTATATTGGTAAGATGTCAAGACTCCCCAGATTAATTTACAGATTCAGCATAATTCGTATCAGAATCACGGCTGTCTTGGTGGGATTGCATATGGAATTGCAAGGGACCAGAATAGCGAAAACAGTCTTGAAAAAGAACAAAGTAGGCAGAATCACTTCCTAGTATCAAACTTACTACAAAGCTTCATTAATCAAAACTGTGTGGTAGTAGCCCAAGGGTAGACATTTAGATAAATGAAATAGAATTGAGAGTCTAGAAATAAACCCATACCTGACCAAAAAAAAAGAAAAGAAAAGAAAAAGAAAGAAAGAAATGGAAACTTTGAACAGCCCTATATCTATCTATTAAAGAAATTGAATTCGTAATTTAAAACATTAGTCAAAGAAACTCCAGACCCAGGTGTCTTCATGTGAATTTTATCAGCCATTTAAGGGAGACAGTAACACTTGTAACACAGTTTCTTTAGAAAATAGAGGAAGAGAGAATACTTTCTAACTTAGTTGATAAGGTTAATTTTATGTTAGTATAAAAAGCAGCTGCAAGCATTACAAGAAACAAAAACTACATGGAAACATCCTTCAGGAACATACTCAAAAAATCCTCAGCCAAAACTAGGAAATCTAATCCAAGAATATATAAAAAGCATACTGCCTTATGATCAAGTGGCAATGCAAGTTTGGTTTAATATTTAAAAATCAATGTAATTTACCCTGTTAACAACATAAAAGAGAAGAAATGACCATCCTAATGGGTACAGAAAAAATACATAATAAAAATTCAAAACCTATTCAGTTGTTCAATCTGACTGGTAAAGAACATCTGGGAGCAAATTTACAGCTTACATATTTAATGATAAAGATTCAATGCTTTCTATGTAAGTTCAGGAACAAGGCAAGGATGTCCAACTGCCACTTCAGTTCAACTTCTTACAAGAAGTCATAACCATTAAAAACTAAAAACAAATAGAGCTGCCTGAATTCACAATGTAATTGTATGTATAGCTAATCCTAAGGAATCTTCAAAAAGGCTACTAGAATAACTGGATTCAGGTTTTTACACAAAAATCAATTGTATTTTTATCTATTAGCAATGGACAATTGGAAAATGAAATTAAAAATTCAGTTTCTTTTACACATCCAAAAGTACAAAAAATTTGAGGATGATTTTAACACTTTCCCTGAAAACTACAAAAGATTGCTGAAAATAATTATGCAAGACCTAAGTAAATGGGAGAAACACACAGTGTTCATTAATGGGAAGACTTCTGAGTCTTAAATATTGCTAAGGTAATCATTATTTCCAAATTGATGTGTACATTTAACATTATCTTAATAAAAATTACATCACTTATTATTATAGACATTGACAAGCTAATTCTAAAATTTACCAAAAAAAAAAAAAAATCAATTGATTTAGAATTGCCATGCAGTTTTACAAGAGAGACAGTTGGAGGAAAATTACTACCTGATTTCAAGATACAGTGTATAAAGTCACAAATATCAAGATACTAGTATTGTGAAAGGATGGAAATACCATGTAGATCATTGAATGAGAATAGAGTCTCACGTGTACCTGGCCTATTTATTTTCAACAATGAAGACCAGGGGATTCATATGGAAAAGTAAAACCTATTTAACAAGCAGCGATAGAAAAACTGGGTAGCTATGTGTAAAAAAAAATTCACTTTAACTCTTACCTCACATCATTCACAAAAATTATCTTAACAGAGACTTTGTCTTATTTGAATTTTTTTCCACCACCTAATACACTCTCTAGCTTATAGTAAGTGCTAAATAATTATTTGTATGATAAGTAAATGATTAGACTCTAGTTCTTCGGTTTTTTGGTTCTATCCTCAGTGAGAGATGCTTGTGTCACTTTTAGAAGGCTATACAAATTCTGTTTTCACGTCAAAAAGATAGAATCTAATTAGAAGGATTCTAGTTCCCCTGTTGCACTGGGTCACTCCAGGTAACTTTCCAGTCATAGCTTCCTAGATACACTCACCTGGCACTCAAATGCATAATAGTTTTACAGATATTTCTTTGTGTCATTGCATTTGTATATATTAGAAACTGCAAGAATAAGAACATGTTAAACTTAAATAGAGTAACAAGAGGCAGAACAATCATACATGCCTGTGGATGATTTATTACCATTTGTTGATGCACTAATTTGCATTTTGCTCCCACTGGCAGCTAGAGTCAACATGACATATTCATTTATCCTAATACTTAATTCCAGTGAGCTCCCCTTTTTTATTAACATAGATATAATGTGACTTTATTTTGCTGAAAGAAGTTAGAGGATACTGGTGCCTATCTTCAATATATGGGTAGATAGTGATTAATGTTGGTGGACAAAGTAAAGAGGTAAGGTGACTGTTGAGCATACAAGATTGGAGACATAGGTCAAGACTCCTGATGGCTGATTTTATAAAACAATTCTTAAAATAGTAAACTGTTTGGGGCGCCTGGGTGGCTCAGTCAGTTAAGCGTCCAATTTCAGCTCAGGTCATGATCTCATGGTTCGTGGGTTCGAGCCCCGTGTAGGGCTCTGTGCTGACAGCTCAGAGCCTGGAGCCTGCCTCAGATTCTGTCTCCCTCTCTCTCTTCCCTCCCTCCCTCGTGCTCTGTCTCACTGTGCCTCTCAAAAATAAATAAACATTAAAAAAAAGATTTTTTTAAATAGTAGACTGTTTTATAGAATACCTCCTTCTTTGCAGAGTTGCAAACTAGATATGCTCTTGATTTAAAAACAAAACAGGAAAGTCTGATCAACAGAAAACAAAATGCTTGTCCTAAAAGCTATGTTTTGTGATACTACTTCAATAACGCACCAGAAGAGAGCCCCACTGAGGTTCTAACAGTCCCTTATACTTCTTCAGTACTTACTAATCTTCCTTTTAAGAGGCAAAGCCTCTGCACTATAGCGTTAGTAGCAATAGCCAGTGTGGGCTGATACAAGACTGGAGAAGTATCATTGCAAAAGACACATGTATTCTGAAACAAGAATGTGAATCAAGGTGTCCTGTATATGCTGCTTAGTTCAAAACTGATCTAAGCTCTAGGTTGTAGTAGTTTATTTACAGTGGGCCCATAATGTCACTTGCAGGAAATTATTTTTCTTTTGATTGATGTTATTATAAATAAGGCATAATATATGGCAAAATTCTTTTTATTTGACTATAAACTATATTGACTTTAAAAAAAATTTTTTAATGTTTATTTTTGAGAGAGAGAGGGAGAGACATAGTGCAAGTGGGGGAGGGGCAAGGAGTCACACAGAATCCAAAGTAGGCTCCAGGCTCTGAGCTGTCACCACTGAACCCGATGCAGGTTTCGAACCTACGAGCCATGAGATCATGACCTGAGCCACAGTCGGAGGCTTAACTGACTGAGCCACCCAGGCGCCCCTGACTTTCTTTCTCAAATGTTGTTAGATTTGCCAATAAATACTTATTAATAACGACTAGCAAAATCATTAGCAGCTTTCAACGTTTTAATAGTTCCTGCATTTCTTAAATATTGAAGAGTCTTAAAAATCTTTACAAGGAAGTTAATATTGTTTGCTATGCTGTTGCCTTTTAAAATCAGTGGGGTGGGGTCAAGCAAGAGAGCCCAAGGGGAAAAAATGTTCCGAAAAGGAACTTAGAAAAATGAAAGTCTTCCTATATACTGTTAACTGTACCAAAAGAACAACAGGATCTCAATTTCAGAATTAGTAGTCTGTTGACTCTTTCATATGCATGAATATCAATTGTGGTTTTTGCATTCATCAATATTTGCTCAAATTCCATGGCAGATATGTTCCTTTATATCTTCAAGTTTAAGTTCTTTAGGTATATATTTTTATATAAGTCTTCAAAATTTTCTCATATATGACTCCACAGACATTCTCAAAGACTACCTTACAATAATTTCTGGTTTATGCCAACAAAAAAGGGAAAGCATAAGATTACATTCTTCCTACTGTCACCTGAGGAGTGTTTTTCACATTCCATACATCAGTACTTGATCAGACAGGTTGCTGAAATTTTGGCCATGTCTGCATCATTTCTAAGATCAATAGCTCTATTCCATTTTCTTTTAAATCTATCAATGGGTTCTGCAGCTGATGTTACCAATTAAATAAAAACACAAGAAATCTTTGGCAGAGATAATTCACAAAATTGTCAAAATATTCAAATAATGCATACATTAACTTGGATTATATTTTAAATAGCTATGTTTATTAGTATAAACACTGACATAATATAGACTTCCAGAAAACATTGGAATAGTAAGTATATAGATCTGTAAAGAACTCTTCTTGTCCCTCTTGTCTTAAAAAGTATTCAACAAGTTGAATGAAGGTAAAGAATTTGAATTTTGTTTTTTTTTTTCCACCTGTCCATAGTAATGAAATTCTTCACTGCTCTATGTACAGATTACTGTTAAGATTTAAAATTTTTCCTATTTGAAGTTGACTATGTTGGCCATGTGGTATTCAAAAATTACAGTTCCTTTCCTTTGGATTGAATTTGTCAGCACCTGTGCCAAAGGACAAGAATGTTCTTTGGATCAAGACAAAAGGATTTTTTTTTTTTACTCCATCAAGTACTTAAAATCATACCATATTTTGTGTTTCTTTCTTACTTGAGCCATGACTTTCTTGTACAGTTGTTTTATCTTGTCTGAAATTTCTAATTACCTTTCTTTTTCTTGGATCTTGTACTTTATTATTTCAGCTTTCTCCATCTTGTCACTCTTACTTTCTGTTTTATGTTTTTCTCTTTTTCACCAGAGCCCTGTTGTCCCTCCTGCTGTAATCGACATGTTGGTCGCTTTCTGGACTGCTGCGCACTGTTGTCCCAAGATTTCTCTCCACTGCTCCGCTAGGGTGGTTTCACTATTTCTGGGATTAAAGGTCTCCTTTCTTGCTTTATTCCC
Organism: Lynx canadensis; assembly: GCF_007474595.2. Taxonomy (NCBI): domain Eukaryota; kingdom Metazoa; phylum Chordata; class Mammalia; order Carnivora; family Felidae; genus Lynx; species Lynx canadensis. Next base: position 86,499,825 of record NC_044308.2, read on the forward strand.
CTCTTCAACTAACTTCCAAACAAAATATAGATGGTAGAGGAGTTTTCTGAATATAGAATTTAAATTCGAAAATTACATCCCTTCAGAGAACTTTCAAATATTACTCTTCTCTTTTTATGCTCCCTAAGTAACTGATCCCAGAAGGAATCAAATTAGTGTTACTTTGTAGACTTTTTCTTAGGGAAGATATTAAACTTTTTTCACCTTGGTGTTCTCAAATCTCATGAGGAGGTGTTTGAGAGTGGATCTTCCTTAATTTATCACACTCTGTACTTACAGATGATTTCAATCATAAGATTCTTGTCTGTCATATCTGAGAAATGCTCCTTAAGATTATATAATAGTTTTCTCTCCTTTTTTTTTGTTCATTTTTTTCTGATGTCTCTTTCTAGTTTTCTAACTGCTAACTGCTTTATCTCCCAGACTGATTCTTTCATAGTTTTCTCTGTATTGTCTAAATCTTTAACTTTCTATTACACGCTTTAGAAATTTTCTCAACTTCTTTTGTTTTTTGTTTGTTGGTTTGTTTGGTAAAATAGATTTGAAACACTTATTTGTATAAGTCTACTTTCTCGTTGTTGCTTCTAAGTAGCTTTCCATTTCCAAGAATAAAAATACATGTAAGTTGTCTGTAGATACAAAGTTTTCACCATAGCTGTTGACCAAGAGGACCTTTTCTTGGAAATACTGTACCATTTAACAAGTTGAATGGAAGGCTACACGTAGTCCTTCTTTTTTATTGTGGTAAAATGTATAACAAAATTTACCACTGTAACCATTTTTAAGTGTGTAGTTCAGTGACATTAGGTATATTCACATTGTTGTGCAGTCAAGTCCTTCTGTTAACTTTTAATTTAGCCAATGGTATTTGTATTCTCTAAAAATGTTTTCTCATTTTTGTTCCTTTTTCATAGAATTCTGACCTTGTATTATCAACATAATGTCTCTTCATTTCTCTCTATATCAACTTTTTCCCTTAGTTATATTTTCTAAACTATTTCCTTGGAGGAATCAAGTTTTCTGATTATTTACCTTGTTCTTTCTCTTTCGTCTTGTGGTTCTCATCATATGTCTTTTCATAGTTAAAAAAAGATGTCTGAATGTCTGGTATGGACTTCATTAGCTGTTGTGTAAGTAGGTCTATATGTCCCCTGTACAGGAATTGTGCTGGAGAATACTATGTGGAATAGAAGAGGGAACATAAACTGGTAGGATTCACTTTAATTTCAACCTAGTGAATAATTCTACAAGCGAGAAAAGGAGGAATATTTGACTTGGGAGTGCATATCCCAATTAGCTTTCTCCAGGGAGTTCATTGGGGTTTTTTGTTTGTTTTTTGTTTTTAAGAAGTTCAGTAAATTTCTTTAGAGAAAAGATGGTAGACTATGTGCTTATTGGTAAACATCAATGTGCCAGCCCTGTGTGCTCAGAGGCAAGGTCTCATATAGAGAGTTCCAGTTAGCCCTCCTGTTTAAAGGCTCCATTTCTCACTCCTGCCCTGCTTCATAGAAGTAGCCTGTTTGCTCAGAAGCAAAGGAGCACCTCCTTTTCTAGAGTTCCTGTGTAGTATATTCTGGGATGCTTTTCTTTTTGCCTATTTCATCTGTTGATATACTCCTCACTTTCTGTCTTCTGAAATATAAAATTTCTCATTGAGGGTAATCACTGCCTCCATTCCCACCTCTCTTCTCTTCCCTTTCATGTGTTTATTTCTTTTTAAATTGTGATGCTTTTATTTTCCTGTGATCCTAGGAATTATGGGTGGTAAATGCATGTTGTAACATATGTATGTTTTAGTTGTCATGAATAGACTAATGACTTGGAGAGGTAATTCATATTCTCCACACCATTAAATTAACTCTATTTCTACAGGTACAGAAAGACTCTGTTGCTTTTGAAATGTCTTTTATTTAAAAATAAGAGAGGTGCTTACAGGGTAGAATAAACGTCTCTTCCAATAGCAATAATAATAATAATAATAATAATAATAATAATAATAATAATGGAATAAAACAAAAAAGAAAATATCATCCATAATCCAACTCCTTTAAAAATCAAAACATACAGGGGCGCCTGGGTGGCTCAGTTGGTTAAGCGACCGACTTTGACTCAGGTCATGATCTCGCAGTTTTTGAGTTTGAGCCCCTCATTGGGCTCTGTGCTGACAGCTCAGAGCCTGGAGCCTACTTCAGATTCTGTGTCTCCCCCTCCCCTGCTCACGCTCTGTGTCTCTCTGTCTCTCAATAATAAATAAACGTTAAAAAAAATAAAATAAAAAATCAAAACATACATGGGGATGCCTGGGTGGCTCAGTTGGTTGAGCATCTGACTTTGGCTCAGGTCATGATCTCACAGCTCGTGAGTTTGAGCCCTGCGTCGGGCTCTGTGCTGACAGCTCGAAGCCTGGAGCCTGCTTTGGATTCTGTGTCTCCCTCTCTCTCTGCCCCTGACCCACTCGCTGTCTGTCTGTCTGTCTCTGTCTCTCTCAAAAATAGATAAATATAAAAAAATTTTTAAAAATCAAAACATACATGTATTATTTAATCTATAGACATTTGAATACTTTTTACATATATGACTTGAATGTAAATTTTTTACAATACCTGAATTTATTAAGAAGCTTCAGGGGCGCCTGGGTGGCGCAGTCGGTTGAGCGTCCGACTTCAGCCAGGTCACGATCTCGCGGTCCGGGAGTTCGAGCCCCGCGTCAGGCTCTGGGCTGATGGCTCAGAGCCTGGAGCCTGTTTCCCATTCTGTGTCTCCCTCTCTCTCTGCCCCTCCCCCGTTCATGCTCTGTCTCTCTCTGTCCCAAAAATAAATAAACGTTGAAAAAAAAAAATTAAAAAAAAAAAAAAAAAGGAAGCTTCATACCCAATATGTAAAATGGATTCATAAAATGGATGTACAGCTGTATCTATAAAGTTAATTGAGTTATAAAATTAGTTTTTGAAGTTTATCTTATTTATTTATTTGTTTGTTTTGAGAGAGAGAGAGAGAGAGAAAGCACAAGTGGGAGAGAGGGAGAGAGAGAATCCCAACAGACTCTACGCTGACAGCACAGAGCCAGACATGGGGCTCAAACTCACCAGCCAATGAGATCATGACCTGAGCTGAAATCAAGAAATGGTTGCTTAACCAGCTGAGCCATTCAGGCACCCAAGTTAACAGTTTTTAAAATAGGAATACTGATTTGTTTCTTCTACTTAAATTACTCTGAAAAATTTTATTTCTAAAGTCTGCATGACGTAATTAGTCATCAAGATGGATATTTTCTATGGAATTATTCTTAACAGCGCTTCCCCAGGGTACTATTAGCTGCTTTATACACATTTCCATTGTATCCTTCACTCTGTCACAGCACTTATAGAGAGTCCTTCTCCTTACTTGTTCACCAGTGTCCCCTCTTACCAAACATAAGCTTTTTGACAGTATCTTACTTATCTCTATATACCTTATCTCCAGTATCCTATGTATGGTGTAGGTGTTCATCTAACATTTGTGAAGTGTTACTGTGATAGCCTGATAAGTGTCTTAGAAGCCACTTTTTCTTCTGTTTGTGTATATTTGAGATTTATTTTAATAATTTTATAATTCCTTATTTAAAGATAGATATAAATATGGTGAGGTTTGTTGGTATAGGAAAGATGTATTAGCTTTCCATATCCTCATCATAGGTAACACATTCACTCACCTTTATTTCAGGTCTGTCATTTTTGAACAATGAGTTTTGCTGTGTAGACACTGATTTTTATATATGGAAATAGAATTAATTATCTCCCTTCATAGGTATAGGTTTAATGAAATAATATTTTTGTGTGCATGTATATATATATATATATATATATACATACATATATATATATGTATGTATGTATATGTTAGAAAAAGAATTGACATCCAATAAATTTAAATATCAAAGCATAACTTAGTTAAAGCAAAATATTATTTTTAAAGAGAAAACTGTATAAAATACTTGTTCTGCTGAGTTGTATTTGTCAAAGCATATCAAGCAGATCATTATGAGGCTTAAAGTTCTTTTGTCCATTCTCTTTGCCTAGCACTTGACCACTGAGGACTTGAGATGAAAAGAAAGAGATACGGCTCCTCAATAGTCTCTCTTTCAGTGCGTTTGGATTTACAAAGTATGAAATCTGGAACTCAGCCAGATGTTATTAATATCTTAAAATGATTTTTAAATGCAGATTTGTACTTATTAAAATTTAATATACTAGAAAAGCATGAATTACAACAATAGTCTTATGAATATGAACAGCAAATGAAAACTTGATTAAAGGTGGCCATATCAAGCATTCTTCCCTTGAATTATCTTGCCAGCTTCTGAGTAATGCTTTGATTGGGGTTTGAGCCTTTTGTATGTAACAGTTTTTAGAGCAAGTTACTACAGTTCTTTCTGAATAATATAGGTCATGAGAAGTTCATTTGTAGGTGGGGCAGCTGTACTACTTTGGGGGACTGTCTTAATAGATCCATTTCATTAATTGTCATGAATTTTTTATTAACAAAACCAGTATATCAGGTTTAGCGAGCTAAAAACTGTTCTCATAGTTGTTATCTTTATTGTCAGAAAGAATATTGTGAACATAGGGAATTACTGCACATGCTTTAACTCTTGATTAAGCAGAGGAATGGCACTGTCCAGGAACAATAACTTAGGGGCATATTATCAAGTTGATGTACAGTGTTTCAGTTGTGCAACTCCCAGTAACTTTAAAGCCCTGTGCTTTAATTTCAGTGTCTTCCAGTTAGGAGTAATGTCGTAGCTGTCTGTTAGGTACTCTGAGTTAATGTGATTAATGTCAAGTAGCAGGATGTTCATTCTTTCTTCCTTAAGCTTTATTCCAAAGGTATTTTGGGTTAAACGACCTTCTAAGGAATTGCCTTTCAGAAGAAACCAGGCAGTGGTATTAAGAAACAACAGTAATGGATTGGAAAATGAGTGATGTTACTGTATGCATTTTATTGACCAATGGAAGAAATTTCCTTCAGTTTCCATCTGATAATCTTTATTATGAAGTCATACATAGAGCATTAAAACTATTATTTTTTTCTAATTTTAAGAAGTTTCAAAAGTTTTCTTAGACATATGACAAGCAATTATAATACTATCCATATTCTTTGTATCTTTCCGTATCAAGGCCATAACCACTTTTTATTTCTCACCTCTTGTGAGATAATTAATAGTATGAATTACTGTCTTCCTAAAACTGGTTTTAAAAGTGAAACAGGAAGAGGCTTAGTGTTTTTCTTAGGATCCCGTAACTGATCTTTGATATACTCAATAACAGAATTTGGAATGTGTACTCGTACTCATTGTACTTGATAAAACATTGGTCTTATAAAATTTTAAGGCTGAAAAAGTCCTGAGAAAATCATATTTTCTAAAACAAAAATGACATAATTTTTGGAAGAAGATATATTGTGATTAGAATCCTGGCTCAACCGTTTACCTTCTTGGTTAAATTACTTAACATCTTTAGTCTCCATTTTCTCATTTTAAATGGAAATGATAACTATCTTTCATGATCATTATTCAGATTAGATATAATATATATAAAGTGCCCAAATGAGTGCCTGTAACTTTTCAAAGCAATAGACAAAACAATAGGCATCATTTTTATTATTATCTACAGATTTGGAATCATTCCTAAAATAGTTACACAGGATTAGCTAAGGTAACATGGCTTGTTAGTGGCAAGGATGGAATTAGAATTGTGTTCTAACCAAATCCAGTATTTTTTACATATGCAATATTATCTCTTAATTATTGATATTTTCCACACCATTTAGCCAGAATTATTCATTGGTGAAAACTATTACTCAGTAATGCCATCACTTTCTTTTCCTCTCCCCCCCAAATTCAAGAGTTGTTACTGAGGCCAGAATCTCAGATTTTTTTTTTTTCATGTATGTGTGACTTAAAGGATCCTACTGTTTTTAACCAGAGAGGTTTTTAACAGCCAGTTTTCAAAGTCTGCAAAACAGATCTAGTTAGCCATGACCTAGAATAAATAACAGAAGACATTTATTTCCACATTAGGTCATACATTGCCCCAGTATGATTATCTGCTGATCCATGGAACCCTATTTACTGTCTGCTGCCTCTCTTTATGACTCTGCGTGCTCTCTGACTTGAGCTCTGTTTGTAGCTCCAGAGCCTTATTCCTACTCAATTATAGATTTTTGGGTGCTATCCAAGTTTGGCCTTCTCTGGAGCCAGTTGTCTTTCCCAGCCTTGACGTGGACCTCCCACCCCTCACTTCCCATGCTGTCTAGGTGATCCACCACAGAAGGAGTAGTGATGGTGTTAGCTAATACTTACATAAAGCTTTACTTTTGGCAGAGTTCTTTCATAATTATAATCTAAGTTGATCCTCATTACTCTGCGAAGTAAGCAATATTATCTCTCTTACAATTGAGGAATGTAAAATTCAGTTAAATAGTTTGCCTGAAGTCATACACATGGTAAATGGAAGAGCACCGGTCCTTTGACCACAAACCCCAGTCTCTTTTCACTTCTCAATCACTGCTCATGAGCCTGTTGCTGACGAGAGATAACAGAAAGTGTCCTAAGATAAAAACAGATGAAAATGTAAGAGTTCTGTGTTATAATATGAGAGCTTTGTGGAAGAAGCATCTGTATATAAATCCATGTGAAAAATATTGTCAAGTGTTAACTGGGGAGTAAGTCTTACACTTCTCTTATTTTCTCAATACCGAGCACATGGGAAGTAGCAGATAAATATTTTTGATTCATTATTTCATTTAGAATATTAGAAAAGAGGGGCACCTGGGTGGCTCAGTCAGTTAAGCGTCCAACTTCAGCTCAGGTCATGATCTCACAGCTAGTGAGTTTGAGGCCCACGTCAGGCTCTGTGCTGACAGCTCAGAGCCTGGATCCTGCTTCTGATTCTGTCTCTCTCTCTCTGTCTCTCTGTCTCTGTCTGTCTGTCTGTCTCTCTCTCTCTCTGCCCCTCTCCACTCATGCTCACTCTCTCTCTCTCTGTCTCAAAAATAAAATAAAACCATTAAAAAAAATTTTCAGATATTAGAAAAAAGACAGCATCTCCTTTAGAAAAAAAGTCTTAATGTGATTTTATTGTAACTGTCTTTTGGCAGTTTTTCATTTTTTATGATAATTATTCGAGAAGGATTTTTTGGGGTTTTTTGGTTTTTTTCTGGACTCCCTTCACTTATTTTTCTGATTTTACCTCCCACCCTATACACTAATGACTCCCAAATGCTGTTATACAACCCAGGCCTTTCTCTTTAGTTCCAATTCATGTATGAAAACTATCTGCTGGACATTTCCAGGGGTTATTTCATGGGCACCTCAACTCAGAATGTCTAAAACTGAAGGCAGCAACTTGTTACAAAAAAACTGAGCTTTCTTCTGAATGCCTGAGTCAACAAATTCCATCTATTTCACGTCTTAATGTTTCTCGAATCTGTTTACTTTTTTCTGTCGTTATTACCAATACCTTATTCAGATCCTCATTCTTTTCTCAGTTGAGCTACTGAAGTAGCCTCTTAAATAACTGCTTTACAACCAGTTTTATTCTCTTCAGACCCATTCTCTGCTCCTGACTGCCACTTCTTTTCTTCAAACCTTTCAGTAATAGTCCTCATTTCCACAAGAGAATGTGGCGCAGTTTTTAAAAAATTGTTTTAATGTTTACCTATCTTTGAGAGAGAGACAGAGTGCAAGTGGGGGAAGGGCAGAGAGACAGAGAGACAGAATCCAAAGCAGGCTCCAGGCTCTGAGCTGTCAGCACAGAACCCGAAGCAGGGCTCAAACCCACGAACTGTGAGATCATGACCTGAGCCAAACTCGGACACTCAACCGACTGAGCCACCCAGGTGCCCCAATTCTATTTTAGCTTTATACAATTTTTATTTACAGTTCATCTAAACCTAAGTGACCACACTGTACTTAGTGATATTCAAATCACAGTGAAAATAGAAGATAATTCAGAAAATTATTGTTCTGTTAAATTGTTCTGTTAAAACAAACCCCTATATTTTGCCATAAATCACTGTACTTTTGTAGCATTTTTTCTACAAATTTAGTAATTAAATTCTTTTTTTAAATTTTTTTTCAATGTTTATTTATTATTTTTGAGAGAGACAGAGACAGAATGCGAGTGGGTTAGGGGCAGAGAGAGACACACACACAGAATCAGAAGCAGGCTCCAGGCTCTGAGCTGTCAGCACAGAGCCCAACACAGGGCTCAAACTCACGAACTGTGAGCTCATGACCTGAGCCGAAGTCAGACGCTTAACTGAGTCACCCAGGCGCCTCAGAGAACATCGTGGTTTTTAAGGCTTTTCATGATCTACCCCAGAACTGTCAGAACTGTCTCTTCCGCTTCATCTTTTGCCCTTTCCCTGTAACTTACTTGAGCCCTCATCCACCAGACACCACAGGCTATTCTTTTTCTCATGACTATGCTTTTGCTTATGCTGACCCATGCTTTCTTTTCCAGAATTGTTTTCTTCTAAATAACCTACTGCCACCCTTAACTTCCATTCACCAGCCAAATTAGCCTCCCCCCTGTATTATAATTATCTGTCTTCTCAACTGCACTCTGAATTTCCTGAGGGCAGGGATGTTCTTATTCATTTTACAACACTATGGCTGGTAGTGCATTTGGTATGGCGTAGACAGATACTTTTGAAATTCTTGCACTTTTAGAAATTGTCTTATTTTATGTTATTAGATTTTTAAATGCATTTCATTGTGATAGCAATGATCTCCTTAATAGCTCAAATTTGATTAATTCATGTTTATCAAATTGGATTTATTCCACTTATATGTCATTTTCATTAAAATAAATTAATTATGTGTCATTATATTCTGTTTTGCAATGTATTTCAATAAATAACAAAAACATATGCTGACAACAGTGTTGCAGAAACCTTGTCTCATTAATATTATGTAGGTGAAAATATAGGTTTCTTCTACAAGATATTAGTATTGGTAACTTCTTATTTGTGAGTTCATTATACCCATAGCAGAACAAACAGAATAAAATAAACTGAACACCAGCTTTCAGTTCTTTACCCATCCACATCAGTCTTTTTTTTCCACATTTTTTCCTACTTGAAACTATTTTTCAATTAGCAAATGTCTTCTTGAGTAGTGAACAGATCAGATGCTTCATCCCCGACCTAAATAAATATAGGTAAGTGATATTTGCCCATATTCCCCAAGTGAAGAACAAATTATAGTTGGAGCCATGTTTGTACTTGTATTATGGATAAGTTCTATACATAACCATAATAAGAACTTATTAAATGAAAAACAAGCATGTTGCAGCTATGACTATTTCAGAGAAAGGAAATACAGTTGTGCTTATTAGAAAGGAGCTTAACATCCTTTCTTACAGTAGGCTCAGCAGCAGTGTCATCCTGCCCTAATCCACTGTTTCAATCCAGAGCTAGCTAAATATTGGGCTATGAGGACAATAAAAATTTCCCGGCTATATCATTTAGCTGTTAGTTTGTTGGATGGGTTGGTGTGTTTGTTTTGATGATTTACTTGCTTCAAAGAGATCTAGCAGTTATATTTGTCACTCCCGAAAGTAAACCTCTTCTAAGCAGTGATCACCAGAATGTAGATAGAGATATTGAAGTACTACAAAATCTAGTATTTATGATTTCAGACCTTTTCTTAATATCAGAATATTTCAGTTCATCCTAATGTTTTTTTTTCTCATAAGAATATCAGATCTTTTGAAAAGTAAACATAGATTTATGAAAATTCACTTTGCAGGCTACCTTTAAGGAATTGTTTTTACAACTGACTCATTCTCAAAAATTGTAATTAAGATTCTTTTTGATATTTGCTTTATATTCAAATTTGTATTTACTGTTTCAGAGAACATATTTACAGCAATATATACTTGTTGGCAGATTTAGTCCAGAGTTAAATATAATATTAAAAAAAAGGGCTCATCATGAAAATACAAAATTTGAAATAAAGTATTAATTATAAAAAACAAATCAGGAGACTATAGTTGCTGGCAAGGATGTGGAGAAACAAGAACCCTCTTGCACTGCTGGTGGGAATGCAAACTGGTGCAGCCACTCTGGAAAACAGTGTGGAGGTTCCTCAAAAAATTAAAAATAGAAGTACCCTATGACCCAGCAATAGCACTGCTAGGAATTTACCCAAGGGATACAGGAGTGCTGATGCATAGGGGCACATGTATCCCAATGTTTATAGCAACACTTTGAACAGTAGCCAAATTATGGAAAGAGCCTAAATGTTTATCAACTGACAAATGGATAAAGAAGGTGTGGTTTATATATACAATAGAATACTACTTGGCAATGAGAAAGAATGAAATCTGGCCATTTGCAGCAACATGGATGGAACTGGAGGGTATTAATGCTAAGTGAAATAAGCAACTGGAGGGTATTATGCTAAGTGAAATAAGCCAGGCAGGGAAGGACAGATACCATATATTTTCACTCATATGTGGATCTTAAGAAACGTAACAGAAGACCATGGGGAAGGGGAAGGGGGGAAAAAAAAGTTACAGAGAGGGAGGGAGGCAAACCATATGAGACTCTTGAGGACTGAGAACAATCTAAGGGTAGATGGGAGGTGGGGGAGAGGGGAAAGTGGGTGATGGGCAAGGAGGAGGGCACTTGTTGGGATGAGCACTGGGTGTTGTATGGAAACCAATTTGACAATAAATTATATTAAAAATAAATAAAAAATAAATAAAAACCAAAGAATTGGTGCCTGGGAGCCTTGATATAGAGAATAGGATGGAAAATCGGTGAGAGAAAGAGCCTCTTGGACTAGAGCTGCAGGTGAGGTCTCCAGAAAGAGACCTTACCTGCCAGGTAGGTTTTTGCTAAAGCTAGATAAACTTCATTTTGTCAAAGTTTCACAGGCATAGGGATTTTGGTCCATTTCATTCAGTTTTCTTTCCCTAATGCCTTGAACAGTGTCTCACACAAAGTAGGTGTTCTGTAAATATTTGTTGAATGAGTCAATGATGACAGTAAAAATGAGCATGTCCTCAACCAGACCCAAGAGTTTTCACACTGTGGGTTCCAGGCAATCAGAGCACCACTCATTCTCTCAGTGTCAGAACATACTTGGAAGTAGGAGAACACACTCTCCCTCTTAAGATAAGCTCCTCTCCCTAACCCACTTTACAAAGTCTGAAGGCTTCTGTTTAGGACTAGCCATATTTGCAAGCCCATAATTAGTTAAATATTTTCAGCAAAGCTTTTCTCATACTTCCATGTGAACCTTCTTTCCACACGACCTTCTTTAACTGGAACACCCTTCATTTATCCTTGTTTGATTGAGCAACTCCTACTCCTTCAAGACTCAGCTTACACACTATGTCTTCAAGAAGCTCCCCTGCCCCCATCCCTCAGTTGATCTGGGTTTGGTGCCTCTGTTGTGCACTCCCATATAGCGCCTTCTTTGTCTTTTGCAACTTTCCCAAACTAGACAGTTTCTGAAGAAACATATTAAATGGTTTAGAACTAAATCATCTATGGCATGACACCACATATTGTTTGATTTCAGAAGTTAGCTCTCTGGTAAAATACAGTTAAGTTGATGCAGTTTGTCTTTGTATAGTATAATATGCAATTGTGTATCAGAGCTGGGGTGCAGGGGTGGGGGGAGTGTCTTAAATTTTCAGTTGAGGTACTATATTTCAGCAGTACTACATGCAATTTATATTTTTCCATTTGCATGAGTAACTGGTTACCTGTGCACTGAGTTAACTAACACCATATTTTAAATTATTCCAGTGAGATTTTTGTGACCGTTTTAAATCGAGCCCCCAGACATGTACCTGCTGGCCTGTCCCTATTTCTGATCTGACCTGGATCCCTGGCCAAAATTTGAGAAGTAGGGAAATATTATGTCACAACATTTCAAAGATAAAAATCAATGTAAACATGTCTTCAAGACATAAAGGAAAAAATACTAATTTAAAAACATACATATTCTATGCCAACCTTCCAAACTTTGATATATTGAAGTCAGCAATGCACAAAATAAAACTTTTGCAATTGGAACATGATACCTTTTTCTCTGAAAGTGTACACCATATTATTAACTAACTCTGAGACAGGATTTTAGGGAAAATTTAGAAACCTTGCCTTCATACCAACTAGACCAAGTAATATCTTAAAAATTAACTTCATATGTCACTGATAGTAGGAGACTATTTCTTTTTCCATACACCAGCTATGTCAGGAAAAATATATATAAACATTCCTTTCAGACCACCACAAAGTAAAATAAACAGATCATCCCAATATTGCAAAATCCAGTGTTTCCACCTCAAGTCTGGCACATTTGTAATACTTTTTCGTTCTGAAAACCTCACTTAAACCTTTTTACTCTCACTTTTGTTTTCTTTTTCAGTTTTAACCCTTTTGATGTAGAATGCATCATGAAGGATCATTAATTCAGTACAGTGCTTTAAGTCACTGGCTCTTATTTGATACTTAGAAAAATAATTTGTGCTTTTCTACAGCTGGGCTATTAAAATACATAGTTTATAAGTCAGTCCTTAGTACTAAATTTCTAGACTGAAATACATGCTAGAATAATAAAGAAACATGTTACCTGCAATAAGTGAAATTTAATTAAGTATAAATTTAAATAAAAGAGCCTCATTTCTAGAAAGATCCTAATTGTCAAGTATTCTAATGAAACTTAAGTCTGAAGAAATTTCTTATTTAAAAAATGAAGCTGTCATTTTTTTCTGTCTAGCCAGGAGTTACGGTAGGTAAAACAAGGGCCTAAAACTCCATAGATAATTATAAAGGTAGAGATGGAAAAACCCCAACCTTTACTGTGTTGAATAAAAAGCAAAATCCCTGTCTTCTGATTTTTACAGAGCATGTGGCAACTCTCTAACAATAGAAACTTTATAACATTTCCTTGTGACAGCAGCTGTACAACGGGTTTTGAACAAGTCTGGTATAGTGTTCAGTAAAATGAAAGGGACTGGGTTGTTTTCTGCTTCGACTTGGCATTTTACCAAGGAGAGAAGTTTGGTGGTGGTTTGGTTTTCCCTATTATGTTTAAGTGACACAGTACTGATTAAAATGAGCATTTTTAAATACTAATTCACATTTGGACTTTTTCTAAAAGATATTCAATAAAATGAATTCCAAATGCTTTTACACCTACACACTATATTGCTGAGCAAATTATTTATGGAAAGGAAGGCAAGATAAAGTTGCTTTTAAGAGTCCTTTAACATATCAGTTGGATAACTAGCAAAACACCTTTACTGCCATTAAATATTTACCAAGACTTGGCTTTGGGCAGGGGGGCAGTTCAGTGCAACAAATTTGACTCTCTGCAATGCCATTGATTAGTTATCAGAAGGACATAGTTAATAAGTAACTTTAGGTATTACAGAGCACTCTACATTCCTGTCAAATCTTTCCTCTGAAGATGACCTAAAAAAAGTCGGTTACAACCAGCATTCACCCCAGCAATGATTGCACAAGCACAACTATGAAAGAAAGAAAGGCCAGGCAAATCAGTTGAGCAGTACTTAGGCAATCTTTCCTAGTGACTGTTGTCATTGCTGCTGGACTTTAGAACTGAACATGTTTACATTTAATTAGAAAGGACACACAGTTTACAGCACAGTAGCTATCAATATCGGATCAGAATTGATATCCGCTTTCTCCCCAGTGATTGCTTCCTTCAAGCTAATTAAAAAAGGCATATAACCAAAATGACTCACATAAATTTTAAAACAAAGTAAACAATATTCCCTGGAGACCAAAATAAAAGTAAATGACATTCATCCTGATTACTAGCTACACTTCTTAAAAAAGAATTCTGATGCCTATAAATGTGATATAAGGCATGTTTTAGAGTTATCAGACTGCTGATAAATCAAATATTCCCTTTTGAAGAAACCTGAATGAAGGCTTCACTGAGTACTTTAGCTCCTGAAGAAACAACCTTACTTTTATCTTTATAATCCCTAAAACATGTAGATAAGGCAGTCTGATAGAAGCTTGGGCTGATTTTATTCAGGTTTTCAACTTTCACATATTGTATGGAGAAACTGTCCAAACATATGACAAAGTAAATAACAAATTGATTTCCTTTCAAATAAAGTGTATAGAACCTCAGGTATAATTTGCTAAAATTAAGGAATCATCCTGCTATGTGTGAATAAATTTTTCTATAATTAACCATAGCCAGAATCATCAATATATTTATTATGATAAAAGATTATGTCTATAACTCTATTACTATAAAGAGAATTGCTCTGAATTTCACAAGCTAACATTTATTGTTGATTACACTAAATTATGGTAAAATGATTTTAAAATCAGAGAACTAAAATAGGAGAGAACTAGAGGTTACCCACAGGAGAATGGTGCCACAGCCCTCCTTCCTCATCCACAGACCTGCCATGTCTGTGGATGGCAGGTCTAATGTTCAGATTAGAAGCAGGCCTTAAGAAACATTCATTCATTCATTGATTCACTCACAGATATTTATTAAGCACTTCTTTTAGGCACTAAAGAGAAAATGGTGAGCAAAACCTCTGTAAGCTCAGACATCATTGTCCTGTTTGGTTAGTGTTGTATCCCCAAGCATTTACTGTGTCCTTGACTCTCTCTACATAGTTGCTCAATAAGTACTTATTGAATGAATGACTCCTTTCAAGGATTATTTCACTACAAACAAATGTCCACTCAGCCACCAGGGGGGCCTCCAGTAGCACTTGTTCTTACTATTCCAGGAAAGCTGCTGAAATCCACATTGATGCTATGCTAATGACAGTCAATTTAAAATCCCCCTTTAGAACAGAATAACTCATTGAAGTTATTTTGGCTTGTTTTTCTTTTCTTCATTTCCTTTTTAAACCTTAGGCTTTTTCTTACTCTTAGTGTTCACAAAGCAGTCAACCTGTAAACCATCATTGTTTAACCACAGACCGGTACTAGATATCCATAGTTTATATTCTGCAGGGCACACACCAATCACAAAGGTTCTAGTCGGCCACTAAAACACAAAAAAAATTAAGAGCCACATGAAGCAGGACTAAGGAACCAGTAATTAATCAATTCCACAAATATTTATTAAGGCCTTTTCGAGGCACTAGAGATCGAATTGTGAAACAAGAACAATTGCTTAACATCTATCTGGTTGGAAGGTCTGAATACTGTGGGAGCACATGAGAGGATCAGCTAATCTAGACAAGTCAGATTTCTTGGAAAAAGTCACTTCAAGCTGAGGTCTACAGGGTGAATGGAGCTAGTTAAGTAAAGGAGGATAGATAGGGTCACTGTTCCTAGAGGATGTGAAGTTTGTTCATCCTGGCTACAGTATAGAGATAAACAGGTGGATAATGAGAAATGAGCTGGAAAGAGAGCCATGAAGAGCTTTGTGAATGATATTTAAGGAATTTGAACTTTATGCTTAGGAGCAATGAGGTTCTCATTGAAGAGATTTAATTCAGGTAGTGATACAGTCATCTTTGTGCTTTAGAAAACTCACTCAGGGCAAGGAACAAGTTAAAAGACTATTTCAGTAATCCACTTAAAAGAATAATAGCAGGCATTCTTAATTAAGATAATGGTGGGGCGCCTGGGTGGCACAGTCGGTTAAGCGTCCGACTTCAGCCAGGTCACGATCTCGCGGTCCGTGAGTTCGAGCCCCGCGTCAGGCCCTGGGCTGATGGCTCGGAGCCTGGAGCCTGTTTCCGATTCTGTGTCTCCCTCTTTCTCTGCCCCTCCCCCGTTCATGCTCTGTCTCTCTCTGTCCCAAAAATAAATAAACGTTGAAAAAAAAAAAATTAAAAAAAAAAAAAAGAAAAAAAAAAGATAATGGTAATGGGACTAGAAAGATGTAATGGAGATTTTAAGTTTAAACCAAAAAGATCGATTAGATCTTTTTTTAAATTTTTTTTTTCAACGTTTATTTATTTTTGGGACAGAGAGAGACAGAGCATGAACGGGGGAGGGGCAGAGAGAGAGGGAGACACAGAATGGGAAACAGGCTCCAGGCTCTGAGCCATCAGCCCAGAGCCTGACGCGGGGCTCGAACGCACGGACCGCGAGATCGTGACCTGGCTGAAGTCGGACGCTTAACCGACTGCGCCACCCAGGCGCCCCTAGATCGATTAGATCTTACGGTGAGAGACAGATATCAAGGATGATGCAGGGGTGCATAGGATTTGTACTTGAACACTAGTGGTACCCAGTGAGGAGGGAGGAAAGGGCTGATTTGGAGAGGGCATAACATGAGATTATAAATTTTATATTTGTAAGATGGTCCAGTGGGAGTGTCTATACTAAGAGGTTATGTAGAGCTGATTCTCAGGATAGAAATCTAAGCCATAAAGAAATACTTGAGAGTGAGGAGCCGTTAACTATATAGATGATTAAGTGAAGCATATGGGAGTGGGTTGAAATCATAAAGATTGGGTAGAGTGGGGAGAGAAGACTCCAACAGTTACATGTTGGGTAGAGGAAAAGAAGCCCCCAAAGGACATTGAGAAGCATAAAGAAATACTTTGTTGAAGCAGAAACCAGAACTGTATTTTCATGGAAAACATTTCCAGAAAGAACTGGCTTCAGATAGGTCAAATAAGATAACGATTGAAAAGTGTCTTTCAGGGGCACCTGGGTGCCTCAGTTGATTGAATGTCTGACTCTTGATTTCAATTCAGGTCATGATCCCAGGATCGTAGGATTGAGCCCTGCATTGAGCTCTGTGCTGAGTGTGGAGCCTGCTTGAGATTCTCTGTCTCTGTCTCTCTCTCTCTGTCTCTCCCTCTCTCTCTTTCCCTGCCCCTCTCCCCCACTTTCTCTCTCTCTCTCTCTCAAATTAAAAAAAAAATTTTTAATTATAAAAAGTGTCTTCTACATTTAACAACAAGATTATTGAAGCAGTGTTGACCAAGCAGATTACAGAACACTAAATAGAAGTTAAGAAAGTGCAGAGAGCAAGCACAGATCATTTAATTCTAAATGGCATGATTCCAAACTAGGTCCAAAGAAATCCTATCATATATATATATATATATATATATATATATATATATATATATATTTCACATTTATATATATATATTTTTTTTTTTTAATTTGAGAGAAAGAGTGCAAGCAGAGGAGAGGGAGAGAGGGTGGCAGAGAGAAAGAGAGAGAGAGAGAGAGAGAGAGAGAGAGAGAGAGAGAGTCTTAAGCAGGCTTCTTGCTCAATGCAGAGCCCTATGCAGGGCTAGATCCTATGACCTGAGCTGAAATCAAGAGTCAGATACTCAACCGAATGAGCCACCCAGGCGCTCCAAGAAATCCCATCTTTTAGACCACATGAATATTTTTAGAACTTACTGAGTTAGAATCTCTTAGTAGAAAAAAAAACAAAAAAATCTTTATAAGTAATCTATCCTGCCCAAGTTAATAAATGGAGAGTTTCTAAACCTTATTGTATTTCCTAGATTTGAGTCTTACTATGTAGTTCCGTGTTTTCTTGAAACTCCAGAGCTATCCCACTTGGAGAAGGAGCAAGGTGAATCTTACCAGTTGAAGGCTGTTTGTCACATCACGTAATAGAGATACACAAAACACCCCCTAACTAGAGCAGTTTTTTTTAAAGGCAAATCTTGTTGCCCTCTCTTTAAAATCCTTCAGTAACTTCTCATTTTCCTTAAGACAAAGACCAAAAAGGCCCAGTGTGATCTGGTCCCAACCACTTTTTCACTGGTCTCAGAACATTCATGCTAGCATAACTGGGCTTCGTCCAGCTCCTCAGCCATCCTTTCTGTTACAAGGCCTGTGTGCACATTCTTCCCTGCACCTGAAATTCCTCTCCACCCTTCTTCTGATTAATACCTACTCTTATCTTTAAATTTCACCTCAAATGTCGCATCCCATCCTTTACAGTGTGTATAATAATTTGAAAGGTGTGTTTAGTCACTGCCCTAGTTCTAGAAGAGCACCCAGCATCCAGTAGTTATTCATTTATGTGAGGAAGGGAAGCAGTGCCTGAGTAGTCCCAATGCAGCCTCCTCCCAATTCCAAGTAAAACAGAACACATGCTTCTGATATGCATGTACTGACCAAACCCTACATTCAGTAATTCAGCTAACCAAATAGCTGTTCAGCAGCAGCTGTGTATTAAGCAGTGTGCATTTGCAATAGTCTCATGAAATGAGTTTATTTATCCCTCATATCTGAAATTAGCATCAGTCCTTATCCTGAGCTCTATTATAGAATGTGAAATAAAACTATATGTTTAATAGGCCTTGGCTAACTTTTTTAAGGGAGTTAATTAGGACCATTAATACAATTGAAAAATATTTATCCCGTGTAAGAACAGTTGTGGGTTTTTTTGACATTTTTACATATTTTGTATAATCATTTATTCATGCAGTTGGTTTGACACATAATTTTCTATACATGGGGAAACTTCTCAGCCATTTATTAAGAAACTGGTTAGTCAGAGTGTGTGCTGAGGTCCTCAAAAATGTTTTTCTCCAGAACTGGTCCTTACATAGATAATTAACTCTTCCTTTTTGACTGATCTGAGATGGGGTACCACATCTCAGTAGAATCAGGATGACAAATAATAATATCTGGCATTTAACTAGGCCTCAACATTGTGAGATCACTTATATCCAGAGACGATTGAATCCAACCTTTAACATTGTGCAGAGATTTCTTCTATACCATTTTTAACAGGTTGTTATGTAGCAGCTACATAAATATAAAGATACCTGATCATAGGTAGGGTTTACCCTACCTGATAAACCCTCCTGTGGAGGTGCTTCAATTTTATCACTTATAAATTATCACAGACATAACCGAATTCAGGTGTGATTAGGTCTGATTTGGATACTTTTCCATTGCTGGATATGTGTGCCTTTGTTTCTTTGTATATCTTATGTCACTTTTGATTTCTACTGAACCAATTTCAGCCATTCTTCATTCTTATTCTCGGTGTGTGTACTGTGTGTGTGTGTGTGTGTGTGTGTGTGTGTGTGTGTGTGTGTGTGTGTGTTGAGTGTTGGGGGGATAATTAATAGACTTTATTTATTAGAACAGTTTATATTTATGATAAAATTGAGCAAATAGAGTTCCCATATACCTCCTTACACACACACACACAGTTTCCCCATAATTAACATCTTGTATTGGTGTGGCACATAGGTTATAATTAATGACACTATATTGATACATTATTATTACCTAAAGTTCATAGTTTACATTAAGTTTCACTTTTTGTGTTGTACAGTTCTGTGTCTTTTGAAAAATGCAGAAATCATGTCTTTACTATAACAATAGCATACAGAATAGTTTCACAGCACTTATAAAAACCCAAGTGCTTTATCTCTTCACCCCTCTCTACCTCCCCCTGAACCCTTGACAACTACTGATATTTTTACTGTCTCTGTAGTTTTGCCTTTTCTACAATGTCATTTAGTTGGAATCAGTTAGCCTTCCAGATTGGCTTCTTTCAGACTGGATTCTCTTACTAAGTAAGACACATTTAAAGTTCCTCCAATCTTTTTATGGCTTGATAGCTCATTTTTTAGCAATAAATAATATTCCATTATATGGATGTACCACAGTTTGTTTATATATTCACCTATTTAAAGACATCTTGGTTGCTTATATTTTGTGGAAATTACGTATATAGCTATAAACATTCACGTGCAGATTTTTGCATAGGCATAGGTTTTCAGTCCTCTAGGGCAAATACTTAGGAGCACAATCACTGGATCATATGGTCAGATTATGTTTAACTTTGTAAGAAATTGCCAAATTATCTTTCAAAGTGCAGGTATAATTTTGCATTTCCACCAGCAATAAATGAGAGTTCCTGTTGCTCTATATCCATATCACCATTTGGTATCATTACATGTTTTTATTTAACCATTCCAATGTATATATAGTTGTATCTCGTTGTTTAAATTTGCAAATCCCTGATGACATAGGATGTTGAGCATTTTTTTATGTTTATTTACCTTCTGTATTTCTTCTTTGGTGACATAGCTATTCACATCTTTTGTCCAGTTTTTAATTGAGTAGTCTGTTTTTTTATCGCTGAGTTTTAAGTTTTCTTTGTATATTTTGCATGCTAGCCCTTTATCAGATAATGTGTTTCCAAAGATTTTCACTCAGTCTGTGGATTATCTTTTCATTCTCTTAACAGTGTGTCTTGCAGCACATAAGTTTTTAATTTTAATAAGATCTAAATCTACTTTTCTCATGGATTATAGTTTTGATGTTGTATCTAAACTCTCATTACAAAACTGAAGGTCAACTCAGGCTTTTCTGTCATCTTCTAGAAGTTACACGGTTTTGTATTTTACTTTTTGGCCTGTAAACCAATTTTTTGTTAATTTCTTTGAAACGTGTCTGTTCTTTGTCTAGATTCATTTTTTTTTTCACATGGGCATCCAGTTCCAGTACCATTTGTTGGGGGGGGGGGTGTTGGGGCGGAGGCGGGAAAGGCTGTCCCTTGTCCATTAAATTGCCTTTGCTCCTTTGTCAAAGATCACTTGACTATGTTTGTGTGGATCTATTTCAGGGTTCTCTTCCACTGATCTGTTTGTCTGTTCTTTCACCAATAAATTCTGTCTTAATTGCTATAACTGCATAGTAAGTCTTGAAGTTGGGAACAGTCAGTCCTCTAACTTTGTTGTCCTATATTGACTTAGCTGTTCTGGATCTTTTGTCTTTCCATATAAACTTTAGAATCAGCTTATCATTATCTACAAAATAATGTAGAGGGTTTTGAATAGAATTTCATTGAATCTATAGATTAAGTTGGTAAGAATTAATATGTTAACAATAATCTTTTTATCCATGCACATGGAGTATCTCTCCATTTATTTAGACTTTCTTTGATTTCTTTCATCAGAATTTTCCTCATATAAATCGTGTACATATGTTGTTAGATTTATACCTAAATATTTCACTGGGGGAAGATTGGTATTGTGTTTTGTTTTAAAATTACAGTTGCCCCACTGCTGCTATGTAGGAAAGCAGTTGACATTAAATTAACCTGTATCCTACACCCTTGCTTTTTAGTTCCAGGAGTTTCATGGTTATTTTGGTTTGTTTTGTTTTTGTTAAGTCTTTGTGACTTTTTACATAGATGTCATGTCATCTCTGAACAAAGATAGTTTTATTTCTTATTTCTTAATCCTTGTACCTTTTATTTCCTTTTCTTGTCTTATTGCATTTGCAATAAGGACTTTCAGTATTGTGTTGAATACAAGTGATGAGAGGAGAAATCTTTGCCTGGTCTTGATCTTTGGGAGAAAGCATCTAATTTCTCACCATTAAGTATGATGTTAGCTGTAGGTTTTTTGTACGTGTTCTTTTCTTTTTTTTTTTTTAATTTACATCCAAATTAGTTAGCATATAGTGCAACAATGATTTCAGGAGTAGATTCCTTAGTGCCCCTTACCCATTTAGCCCATCCCCCCCCACAACCCCTCCAGTAACCCTCTGTTTGTCCTCCATATTTAAGAGTCTCTTATGTTTGTCCCCCTCCCTATTTTTATATTATTTTTGCTTCCCTGTACATATTCTATATCAAGTTGGGAAGTATATTCTCTATTCCTAGTTTACTGAGACTTTTTATCATGAATTTAGATTTAGTCAGATGATGCTTCTGCATTTATTGATATGATCAAATGATTTTTCTTTTTTAGACTGTTTTGTGGTAGATTCCATTAACTGATTTTGAATATTGAACCAGTCTTTCATACCTGGAGTAAACCCCACTTGGTTGTAGTTCATAATTCTTTATTTTTCAGGTTTGATTTGCTAATATTTTGTTAAAGATTTTTTCATCTATATTTATGAGAGATATTAGTCTGTAATTTCTCCTTTCATATGCTGTTTATATCTGGTTTTGGTATTAGAGTAATGATGACCTCATAGATTGAGCTAGGAAGTGTTTCCTCAGCTTCTGCCTTTGGAAGACATTGTACAGAATTGGTATCATTTCTTCCTTAAATGTTTGACAAAGCAAGCTTGGTGTGGTCCTTTCTTTTTTTTTTTTTTTTTTTGAATATTTTGATTATTGATTCAGTTTCTTTAATAGATGAAGACTTATTCAGATTATTACTTATTCAGATTTCTCCTTTTGTGAGTTCTGATAGTTTGTATCTTACAAGAACTTGGTCCATTTCACTTAGTTATTAAAGTTATGGACATAGAGTTGTTCATAACATTATTATCCTTTTAATGTCCTTGAGGTTAGTAGTGATGACCTCTCTTTGATTTCTGATATTAGTAACTTGTGCTTATCCTCTTTTTATTTCCTTGGTTAGCATGGTTAGAGGTTTATTGATTTTATTGATTGCAGTAGGCCAAAAATGGACCCCCAAAAGATGCATTAAATCACTGGAATTTTTGAATGTTACCTTACAGTGCAAAAAAAAAAAAGATGTGATCAAGCTAAGGAACTTGAAAAGGGAAGCTTATTCTGGATTATCAGGGTGGTCCTAAATGCAATCACATGTCTGCTTATCAGAGAGTGGCAGAGGAAGTTTTGAGGACACATAGAGAAAGCCTTGTGAAGAGATTGGAGTGATGCAGCCATAAGCAAAGGAATGTTGACAGTCACCACACGCTGGAATAAGCAAGGGAAGAAATTTCCCGTAGAGCCTCTGGGGAAAGTATGCTCCTGCTGACACCTTGATTTCAAATGTCTGGCCTCCAGAATTTGAGAATAAATTGGTCTTCTTAAGCTAGCAATTTGTGGTAATTTGTTTTGGCAGCCCTAGGAAACTAATACATTGATGTCAAAGAATCAGCTTTTCATTTGGGTGATTTTTCTCTTTTGATTCCCTGTTTTTAATTTCATTCATTTCTGCTCTAAATTATATTTCTTTTCTTCTGCTTCTTTTAGGTTTACATTACTCTTCTTTGTCTAATTTCCTAAGGTAGAAGCTTATGTTACTGATTTTAAATCTTCGTTTCTGATACATATATATTCAGTGCTATCAATTTTCTGCTGTTTTTGCTGTGTCCCACAAGCTTTGATAAGTTATGTTTTTTTTTTTAATTTTTTTTTCAACGTTTATTTATTTTTGGGACAGAGAGAGACAGAGCATGAACGGGGGAGGGGCAGAGAGAAAGGGAGACACAGAATCGGAAGCAGGCTCCAGGCTCTGAGCCATCAGCCCAGAGCCCTACGCGGGGCCTGAACTCACGGACCGCGAGATCGTGACCTGGCTGAAGTCGGACGCTTAACCGACTGCGCCACCCAGGCGCCCCGATAAGTTATGTTTCCATCTCCATTTAGTTCAAAATATTTTTCACAGTCTCTTGAGACTTCATCTTTGACACATGTGTTATTTAGAAGTATGTTGTTTATTCTCCAGATATTTTGGGATTTTCCAGCTATCAATTAATTTGCTAAGGCTCTTTCAAGCAAATAACAGTTGACTCACCTTGCTTATTTTTGAAGAAATCAGCATATGCTCCAGTATAATAGGCTTTAATTCTGAATGACATACAGTTATAGAGAAGTATTCAGTACAGTTAAGAATGTGGTTGAGGGGATTTAATTTGTAAATCAGTGAGGTGATTCCACTGACTTGCTACCTTATTGTCTCAGTTGGTTTCATTTACTAAAATAACTTATTAAAGTTATTTTAGAGGCAAAAATAATTTCCTTATTATAAACTAAGTTAATTCTGAACTTAAATTTTTAAGAATTTTATGGATGTGATCAACATATTTATTGATATTTATTAAACCTTGTGTGCTGCATTTTATGATACAGACTGATGGCCACTAAATATAATTTATTGACTATTAAAGAAATGTAACAATCATTCTACTAACTCTAAAGATCCATTAAAAAAAAGAAAAACATTTAAATTGAGTGATGTCACCAAGATGGCAACGTAGGTCATTTCTTACTTTACTCTTCTTCACAAGATGAACAGCTAATATTTATTCAAGAATAAAACACCACTGGGGCACCTGGGTGGCTCAGTCAGTTAAGCCTCCAACTTCAGCTCAGGTCATGATCTCACAGTTTGTGGGTTCAAGCCCTGCATCGAGTCTGTGCTGACAGCTCAGAGCCTGGAGCCTGCTTCAGGTTCTGTGTCTCCTCCTCTCTCTGCCCCTCCCCTGCTCATGCTCTGTCTCTCTCTGTCTCTCAAAAATAAATAAAATGTTTAAAAATTCTTAAAAAGAATAAAACACCACTGAGAGAATCCTAGAACACAGGGGTGAGGCTGAAGCACCCACTTGCACCTCAGAGACCAAGACAGACTGCATTAGGAGAGTAGAAGTGGCTGTGCATTGACTGCATTGCCCCTTCTCCAGGACAGCACAGCACCATGCAGAGAAAAGAAAACCTGGAAAAACAAGTCTTCCCCAGCATCATAGGCCACGTTGTAGGAGCCCCTACTCTAATCTCACACCACAGGAGTTACAGGGGAGCTTTGGGGCACAGCCACTGGGAATCTGAGTGACAGAGAAGAGTAGACTTCTGAGTAGAAGAGTTTGTAATAGCCAGCACACAGATCTTGGCAGAGTGAGTTCTTATCCACAGTGCCCAAATAGTAATCCTAACCAGTGGCTTGGCTCATTTGCAAAACCAAGCCAGAGGCACACTCTGACCAGAGAACTCAGTGGGGTGCAGATCTGCCTGATTCAGACCCTCAAGTAGGGAGTTATGCCAGCCCTAGAGCCCAGATTGCCCACACCCAAGCAGAATTCTAAGTCACAGACCCACCCACTGTGGAGAATGCCTTTCAGCCCCATCAGACCAGAAGGGCTGGCAACAACTTATAGAAGCTGTGTAGCCCAACAGCACTTGAGCTGAGAAGCAATGGACAGAGCTGATCACCCCCAAAGCAAAGCCACTACTGGGTATAGAGACTTCTCTTGGTATACATAGGCAGGGGTATTAATTCATAGCCAAGACTGAGGGCAGCTCCTGGTCCCTCCCAACTCAAGACCCAGTTTGGGAACTGAGAGTAACCTGGAGCAGCTCCTACCCCTCCTGCCCGAGCAGAGGGGCTAAGACATAGTACTACTATGGAGAGTGTCTTCCAGCCCCATGACCAGAAGCGCTGGCCAAAACACCTGAAAGTAGTGCAGCCCAGCAGTGCTCAAGCTAAGAGAAGAGCAGACAGAGCCAGTAGTACCGAGCGAAGCTAGTGGCCCTGTGTGGCGGGACCTTGGAACGCAGGTCAGCTTGAGTTAAGACAACAAATAGAGAGCTTTGCCAGTTTTAAAGTTCTCTCTACTGCTGCACCTAGGCAAGGAATCTAAGTTGTACCCCTGCTGAATACAGCCTTCAGCCTGTTTGACCCATGAACATAACCGGAGGAAATAGGAAACTTCACAGCCATTCCAGAGCCCTGCATACAGTGGCACTTGAACAGAAAGCACAGCCCATGGCTTCCCCATCTGCAGAGCAAAACTAGTAGCCTCACCTGACCAGGGAATTCAGTGCACATGCAAGCCTGATTAAGATCCCCAAACAATGAGTTGTATCAGCCCTGGGCTCTGGGCTGTGGCCTTGACCATGCAGGTGAGCTAATTCATAGTCTCATCTGCTATTAAATGTAGTACCCAGTCCCAACCATCTGGTAAGCCTGACTAGTGAAATCAGACAACCATGGAGCCAATCAAACAGCCTCACTTGGGTAGGGAACCAAGCCAGCAGTTGTATCCAACTGGTCTCAGCCAGTTGTAAAACCACCCCCCATTCCCATCCTCAAAGCTCAAATAGTAGCCTAAAAATAGATAACAATAGCAGACATCATATGCCCAAAACATTACCAACAGACTCACAACAGAAACCCAAACTTAGCTGATAAAGAAAGGTTTCTGCCACAGCAAACCTGTAAAATCTGGATGAGGAGCCCATTACTCAAATGAGCAGAAACCAATATAAGGAATTGAGGATCACAAAAAAAACACAACAACAACAACAACAAAAACAAAAAACAAAACAAAACAAAAAAAACCAGGTAAATACGACACCACCAAAGGAAACTAATTAAGCTCCAATAACTGATCCTAAAGGAATGGAGATTATGAACTTCCAATAAAAGTTCAGAATAATCTTCTTAAAGAAGTTTAACTAACTATAAGAAAACACAGAAAACTAAATGAGTCTAGGAAAACAATGCATGAACAGAGCAAGAATTTTACAAGGAAATAGCAACCATGAAGGAGAGGAGAGGAGAGGAAATGAAAGGTTGGAAGGGGAGAGGGGAGGGGTAAAAGGGAAAAAGGAAGAAGGAGTTGAAAAATACAAAGAATTCAATAAAGAGTTTCACAAGTACATTCGATCATAACGAATACCTACAGGTTAGGATGTTGGAAATTACTCAGAGGAACTAAAAAAAAAAAAAAAAGAATGAAGAAAGCCTATGGGAATCATGGGACACAATGAAAAGGAAAAAATATTCACATTATGGGAAATTGAGAAGAAGAAAAAGAGACAGAAATTATATTTAAAGCAATAATAGCTGAAACCTTCCTGAACCTGGGGGAGATAAATGGACATCTAGATCCATGAGGCCCAAAGGATCCCAACTAGGTTGAACCCAAATTGAACAATATTGAGACACATGATAATTAAAGTGTTGAAAGTCAAATACAAAGAAATGATTTTAAAAACAGCAAGAGAGGGGCGCCTGGGTGGCGCAGTCGGTTAAGCGTCCGACTTCAGCCAGGTCACGATCTCGCGGTCCGTGAGTTCGAGCCCCGCGTCAGGCTCTGGGCTGATGGCTCAGAGCCTGGAGCCTGCTTCCGATTCTGTGTCTCCCTGTCTCTCTGCCCCTCCCCCGTTCATGCTCTGTCTCTCTCTCTGTCCCAAAAATAAATAAACGTTGAAAAAAAAAATTTTAAAAAAACAGCAAGAGAGAAATTACATACAAGGGAACCCCGATAAGACTATCAATGGATTTTGCAACAGAAACTTCTCTAACCAGGAGAGGAGAAGATGACATATTCAAAATATTGAAAGAAAATAGCTGTCAACCAAAAATTCTATACTGTGAATTGAAAAGAATTCCACACACTGTCTTTCAGAAACAAAAGAGGATAAAGACTTTCCTAAACAAAAAACAAGGGAGTTCATTACCAAAGTTCATGACTTGCCTTACGAGAAATGCAAAAGAGAAATGCAAAAGGTCGTTCTTTGACTGGAAATAAAAGAATGCTAATTAACATCATAAAAACATAAAAAGGTAGCATAAATATCACTGGTAATGATAAACATATAGTTAGATGCTGCAATATGTTAATAGTGGTACATGACTTACAATTCTAGTTTAAAAGTTTTAAAAAAAGCATAAATCATAAATACAAGAATCTGTTGTTGGTTACATAGTATTAAAAATGTGTACGTTGTAACAGCAGTAACCTAAAATGTGGGTGAGAAGAAGTAAAGTGTAAAGATTACAAATTCTGTTGAAGTTAAGCTATTATCAGTTTATAAGAGAATGTTGTAAGTTTAAGATATTTATGTAAGGCTCATGGTAACCACAAGGAAACATCTTGATGCATCACATTAATAAAATGAAAGAAAATAATCATATGAATACAACAAAGTCAAAGCATACTAATACCAGAAGACATCAAAACACAAATAAAATATAGCAGGATAAGAAACTAAGAGCAATGGATCTACTAAACAACCAGAAAACAATTAACAAAATGGCAGTTGTAAGTCTTTACCTATCAAAATTACTTTAAGCATAAATAGATTAAATTATCCAATCAAAAGATATAGATTCCAGTTAGTTAACATACAGTCTAATATTAATTTCAGATGTACAATATAGTGATTCAACACTCCCATACAATACCCAGTGCTCTTCACAAGGGCACTCCTTAATCCCCATAACCTATTTAGCCCATCCCCATCCCCACCTGCCCCCCCCTACCAAAAGTTTGTTCTCTATAGTTAAGAGTTTGTTTCTTGGTTTGCCCCTCTTTCTCTCTCTCTCTCTGTTTTCCCTTTGCATGTTTGTTTTATTTCTTAAAATCCACATATGAGTGAAGTCACATGGTATTTGTCTTTCCCTGTCTGACTTACTTCACTTAGCATAATATTCTCTGGCTCCATCCATGTCATTACAAAAAATAAAATTTTTTAAATGGGAAAAAAGGAGCTAATTTGTAAATAATGACTTAGTATATGTTAAAAATGAAAAGATGAGATTAGTTTTTCTGAAAGATGGCTAAAAAAAAAAACATAGAATGGCTGAATGGGTTAAAAAAACAAGATCCAACAATGTGCTGCCTACAGGAGACTCATTTTAGCCTTAAAGACACACAGACTGAGAGTAAGGAGATGTAAAAAGACATTTCAAGTAAATGGTAATCAAAAGGAAAGCAGGGATAGCTATACTGACATCAAACAAAATATACTTTAAACTAAAAATGATAAAAGGAGACAAAGAAGGTTATGATATAATGTATCGGGGTCAATATATCAAGAATTTATAACAATTGTAAATGTTTATGCACCCACATCAGAGTACCTAAATATACAAAGCAAAAACTCACAGAGCTAAAAGGGGAAATAAACAATACAATAATAGTTGGTGAATTTAATACCCTACTCCGAACAATGAATAGATCATGCAGACAGAGAAGCAATAAGGAAACAGCAGATTTAAACAGCACTATAGACCAAATGGACCTAACATACATATATAGAATCTTCTATCCAACAACAACAAAATACACATTCTTCTCAGGCATACATGGAGCATTTTTTAAAGAGAGACCATATGTTAGGCAACAAAATAAGTCTTAAAAACTTCGAATTCAAGAATACTGAATGGTGGGAATGCAAGCTGGTACAGCCACTCTGGAAAATAGTATGGAGGTTCCTCAAAAAACTAAAAATAGAACTACCCTACAACCAATCAATTGCACTACTAGGTATTTATCCAAGGGATACAGGTGTGCTGTTTCAAAGGGACACATGCAACCCCATGTTTATAGCAGCACTATCAACAATAGCCAAAGTCTGGAAAGAGCCCATATGTCCATTGATGGATGAATAGATAAAGAAAATGTGGTATATGTGTGTGTGTGTGTGTGTGTGTGTGTGTGTGTGTGTGTGTGTATGGTGGTATATATGTATATATATATATGTGGTATATATGTGGTATATATGTAGTATATATGGTATATATGTGGTATATATATATATATATATATATATATATATATATGGTGTGTATATATATGTATATATATACACATATATATACATATATACCATACATATATATGTACCATACATACATATACCATATATATATATATATATATATATATATGGTGGTATATATGTATATATATATGTGGTATATATGTGGTATATGTGTAGTATATATGGTATATATGTGATATATATATGTGGTATATATATATATGTTGTGTGTATATATATATATACATATATACCATACATATATATATGTACCATATACATATATATATACATATATACCATACATATACATATATACCATACATACATATACCATATATATATATATGTGGTATATATATGTGGTATATATGTAGTATATGTGGTGTATATGTGGTATATATGTGTGTGTGTGTATATATATATATATATATATATAATGGGGTATCACTCAGCAATCAAAAAGAATGAAATCTTGCTGTTTGCAACTACTTGGATGGAACTGGAGGGTATTACGCTAAGTGAAATTAGTCAGTCAGACAAAGATAAAAATCATATGACTTCACTCATATAAGGACTTTAAGAGATAAAACAGATGAACATAAGGGAAGGGAAACAAAAATAATATAAAAACAGGGAGGGGGACAAAACAGAAGAGACTCATAAATATGGAGAACAAACTGAGGGTTGCTGGAGGGGTTGTGGGAGGGGGGATGGGCTAAATGGGTAAGGGGCAGTAAGGAATCTACTCCTGAAATCATTGTTGCACTATATGCTAACTAATTTGGATGTAAATTTTAAAAAAATAAAAAATGAAACAAGTTAAAAAAAAAAAGATTGAATGGTATGAAAATAGAAATCAATAATAGAAGGAAAACTGGAAAATTCACCAACACTTGAAAATTACACAACAGTCTCCTGAACAACCAATGAAAAAGAAAAGGAGAAAATAAGGCAAAGGTAAGAGTTTCTTGAGACAAACAAAAATGAAACCACAATATACCAGAACCTAATGGGATGTAGCATTAACCCTTATAAGAAGGAGGTTCATAGCAATAAACACCTACATTAAGAAACAAGAAAGATCCCAAATAAGCAACCTAACTCGATGCCTTGAGGAACTAGAAAAAAAAGAACAAAGTGAGCCCAAAGTTAGCAGAAGAAAGGAAATAATAAAAATTACACCAGAAATAAGTGAAAGAGAGAACAGAAAACCAATAGAAAATATTAACCAAACTAAGAGTTGGTTCTTTGAAAAGATAAACAAAATTGGCAAACCCTTAGTTAGACTCCAAGGAAAACAGAGAAAGGGCCCAAATCAACAAAATTATAAATGAAAAAGGAGACACCACAACAGATACCACAGATCCAAGAAATGAGAAGAAACAACCATGAACACCTGTACACCAATAAACTGTACAACCTAGAGAAGATGGAAAAAATTCTTAGAAATGTGCAAGTCAGAATGACTGAATCAGGAAGAAATAGAAAATCTGAACAGACTAATTACTAGCAATGAATTTGAATCAGTAAATAAAAATCTCGCAACAAAGAAAACCTCAAGACAAGATGGCTTCACTGGTCAATTTTACCAAACACTTAAAGAATTATAGTTCTTAAAGTTTCACTTAAAGTTCTTCCAAAAACTTGAAGAGGAGGGAACATTTCCAAAATCATTTTATGAGGCCAGCATTATCCTGATACCAAAATCAAAAAAAGACACTACTTAGAAAACTACAGACATAATATCCCTAATGAATATAGATGCAAAATTTCTCAATAAAATTCTAGCAAGCCAAATTAAACAGTACATTAAAAGGGTTGTTTACCATGATTAACTGGGATTTATCCTTGGGATGCACAGATGGTTCAACATACACAAATCAATTACTGTGATGCATCACATTAATAGAATGAAAGAAAAGAATCAGATGATCATCTCAGTAAACACAGAAAAAACATTTGATGAAATTCAATATCTATTCATGGTAAAAACTTGTAAGAAATTAGGCATAGAAGGAATACATATCAGTGTAGTAAAGGTCATATTTGACAAGCCAATAGCTAACATCGTACTCAGTGGTGAAAGATGAAAGCTTTTTCTCTAAAATTAGGAGAATGACAAGGGTGTCCGCTCTCACCACCTCTGTTCAACATAGTACTTGAAGTCCTAGCTAGAACTATCATGCAAAAAGAAAAAAAAAAAAAGAAAAAGTATCAGAATTGGAAAGGAAGAAGTGAAATTATCTCTATTTGCATGATTTTATATATAGGAAATCCTAAAGACTCAACCAAAAAATCGTATCTAATCAATGAATTCAGTAAAGTGGTAAGGTGCAAAATAACATACAAAATTCAGTAGCATTTCTATAACAACAAAAATTTCTGAAAAAGACAGTTAAAAGTCAATCCCATTATCAATAGCATAAAAAACAATAAAATACTGAGAGATAAATTAACCTAGGAGGTGAAAGATATCTATGATGAAAACTATAAGACACAGATAAAAAAAAATCAAAGAAGACACAAATAAATGGGAAGATACTCCATGTCCATGGATTGGGAGAATTAATATTGTTAAAATGTCAATATTACCAAAAAACATTTTGGTTAGTACTACCAAAAGCATCTTCAATGCATTTTCTATCAAAATTGCAATGACTTTTTTTTAAACAGAAGTAGGAAAAAATACTCCCAAAATGTATATGGAACTACAAAAGACCCTGAATAGCCAAAGAAATCCTAAAAAAGAACAAAACAGGAAGTATCACACTTCCTGATTTCAAGCTATACTATAAAGCTGTAGTCATCAAAATAGTATGGTGCTGGCATAAAAACATACAAATAGACCAGTAAAACAGAATCAAGAGCCCAGAAATAAACCCAAAAATCAATCAACTAATACTTGACAAGAGACCCAAGAATACTCAATGGAGAAACAATAGCCTCTTTAATAAATGATGCTGTGATAATCAGATATATTCAAATGTAAAAGTATGAAATTATACCCTAACTTACACCACTCACAAAAATTAACTTGAAATGGATTAAAGACTTAAATGTAAGACCTGAAATCAGGAAACTCCTAAAAGAAAACATAGGAACAAACTCCTTCACATGAGCCTTGCTAGTAATTTTTTGGATATGACACCTAAAGGACAAGCAACAAAGTAAAAAAAAAACAAGGTGGACTATATGAAATGAAAAAGCTTCTGCACAGCAAAACAGTCAAAAAAGTGAAAAGGCAACCTGTGGAATAGGAAAAAAAATTTGCAACCATCTATCTGATGAGGGGTTAATATCCAAAATGTATAAAGAGCTCATACAACTGGATAGAGGGGGAAAAAATCCAATTTAAAAATGGTCAGAGGATCTGAATAGATCCTCTAATGAAGCATAAATAAAAGGCCAACAGGTACATAAAAAGATGCTCAACATCGCTAGTCATTAGGGAAATGCAAATTAAAACCACAGTGAGATACCACCTCAGGCTTGTTAGAATGGGCATCATCAAAGAGACAAGAGATAACAAATGCTAGTGTGGATGTGGAGAAAAGAGAACCCTTGTGCACTGCTAGTGGGATTATAAATTAGAACAGCTACTATGGAAAACAGTATGGAGGTTCCTCAAAAAATTAAAAAGAAAACTACCATATGATACAGCAATTTCACTCCTAGAAATATATCCAAGGGAAATGAAAACATTAACTTGAAAAGATACATGCACCCCCATGTTCATAGCAGCATTATTTGTAATAGTCAAGACATGAAAACACCTCAGTGTCCACTGATCGATCAATAGATTAAAAAAGGTGTGTGTGTGTGTGTGTGTGTGTGTGTGTGTGTGTGCGCGCGCGCGCACGTGCTTCTGTGCATAATGGAATATTACTCAGCCATTAAAAAAAGGCAAGGAAATCTTACTATTAATGACAACTTGGTTGGACCTAAAAGGCATTATGCTAAATAAAAAAGGTCAGAGAGAGAAAAACAAAAACTGTGTGATCTGAATTAAGTGTGGAGAATCTTAAAAAACAAACAAACAAACAAAAAAAACACTTAGAAAATGAGATCAGATTTGTGGTTACCAGAAGCAAAGGATAAAGGAGGGGGAGTTAGAGGAAGATCGTCAATGGTCAAATAGCACAAACTTCCAATTACAAGTAAGTACTAGTGATATAATGTACAACACAATGACTGTAGCTAACACTGCTGTAGGATATAAAGTAAAGCTGTTAAGAGAGTAAATCCTAAGAGTTCTCATCATTAGGAGAAATTATCTTTTATTCCTTTCTTTCTTTTCTTTGTATTGTATCCATATGAGAGGATGGAGGTTAGTTGAACCTACTGTGGTAATCATTTCACAATATATATAAAGCAACCCATCATGCTGTATACCTTAAATTCATGCAGTGATGTATGTCAGTTATTTCTCAATAAAACTTGAAAATTTCTTTAAAACATTTAATTATTGAATATCCCACAGCACTTGAAATTGATGCAGTAAGATCAGTTCCTGATTATCTAAGAGTGGATTATATGCTTCATGAATTTGGTGACCTGAGAAGCAAAATAGTACAGAACTATGCTCACAAAACCCCTCATATTTATATACCCCATACAGAAAATGGGCAACAAAACACATCTTAAACTTTACCGTATGACATATAAATACACTGTTATGATCATCACTAAAACTATGGAAAGCAGCCATGATTGGAAGTGAAATGAAACAAGTATACCTCTAAATTTGATGAAAAGGAGAGTTGTGCTTCTGAGAAGATGGAAGAAATAGAAAATATAATGAAGAAACAAATGAAAATTGTATTTGTTTTCCACATGAAAATTTTGAAACTGAGGAAGACAGTAACTGAAATGTAAAGCCCAAGTATGGGCTCAAGAGCAGAATTAAGAGGACAGAAAATAATCAGTGAACTGAAAGAACAATAAAAATGATTCAGTCTGAAGAACAGAGACATAGACTGGAGAGAAAAAAAATGATGAGAATCTCAGGGACCTACAAACTATAATACAAGACCAAGCATTTGTGTCATTGGAGTCACGGAAGGAGAAAAGAACAAGAATAGAGCTGAAAACTTACACAAAGAAAAAATGGCTGAAAATTGTCCAAATGTGGCAAGAGACATAAACGTACAAGAAGTTGAGAGAACTTTAAACAGAGAAACTCAAATAAATATACACCAAGACACACCATAATTAAACTTCTGGAAACTAAAGAGAAAGACAGAACGTTGAAAGCAGCTGGAGAAGAACACCTTGCCTACAGGGGAAATACCATTCACATTACAACAGGCTTCTAATCAGAAACTATAGAGGCCAGGAAAAAGTGGCACAATATTTTTCAAGGACTGGAAGAAAAAAACTGTCAAGGCAAAATTATAGACCCAGTGAAATATAGTTCAAGAATAAAGGCAGAAATCAAGATATTCTCAGAAGAAGGAAAACTAAGAGACTTTGTCATGAGATCTATCCTACAAAAATGGCTAATGGAAGTTAGCTCAAAAGAAAAAAACATGATAGAAAAACAAACTTTGGAATGTCAGGAAAGAAGGAAGAACACTGAGCAAATATGGAGAAATATAATAGGCTCTTTGAGTTTTTAAGTTATGTTTGATGGTTGAAGGAAAACCTATAACCCTCTCTGATTTCGTTCTATATGTATGTAGAGGATATATTTAAAATAAGTATAAATAAGGGAGGGTAGAGGAATGTAAACAGAGGTAAAGTGGAGCTGGTAAAATAATAACATCAATAGACCACAGTAACTTATGTACATATAATGTTATACCTAGAGATACACTAAAAGACATTGTAGGGTGCCTGAGTGGCTTAGTCGGTTAAGCATCCAACTCTGGATTTCAGTTCAGGTCATGATCCCAGGGTCAGAGGATTGAGCCCCTCATCAGGCTCCATGCTTAGCTTAAGCATGGAGCCTACTTAAGTTTCTCTCTCTTCTCCTTCTACCCCTGCTGCCCCCCCCCACACATGTGCACTCTCTCTCTCCCTCTCTCTCTCTCTCAAAAAAAAAAAAAAATTCTAGATCTATAAAAATGAAACTTCAAAATATGTTCAAGTAACCTACAGGGAAATTGGAAAAAGAAAATAGAAAAAACAAAGAACAACAATAAAACCTCAGGGACAACAAACAAAATAAAATGGCAGGCTTAAGCCCCAACTTAAATGTTAATGGTCTAAATATAACAACAGACAGAGATTGACAAAGTGGGTTAAAAATTATGGCCCAATTCTATACAGGCTGCAAGAAACACAGCAAATAAAATTATTAAATAAGAGAACAGAAGATAAACCATAGAAACATGAATCAAAGACAAGCAAGAATGGCTATACTAGTATCTTATAAACTTTAAAGCAAGAAAACTTACCAGAGAGGGGCATTAAATCATAAAAAAAGGAGTCCATGGGGGCGCCTGGGTGGCTCAGTCGGTTAAGTGTCTGACTTCGGCTCAGGTCATGATCTTGCGGTCCATGAGTTCGAGCCCCGCGTCAGGCTCTGTGCTGACAGCTCAGAGCCTGGAGCCTGTTTCAGATTCAGTGTCTCCCTCTCTCTCTGACCCTCCCCCGTTCATGCTCTGTCTCTCTGTCTCAAAAATAAATACATGTTAAAAAAAATTGTTAAAAAAAGGAGTCCACAAAAAAGGCATAACAATTTTAACTGTGTTTGCACCAAACAAGAGAAATAAAAGTATATTAAGCAAAAACTGATAGAACTGAAAAGAGAAATGGACAAATCCACAATTACAATTAGAGATTTTGACACCTTTCTCTCACTAGACAGAAGAAAATCCAGTGATATAGAATTCAACATGACCATCAACTACCAGGATCTAATCAACAGTTTTAGACATTCCACACAATAGCAGGATTGGTTTTTTTTTTTTTTATAAATGCCCACAAAATACCTACCAAGATAGATAATATTCTAAGTCATAAAATAAACCTCAATTAACTTAAAAGAACTGAAATCATATAGTGCATGCTCTTCGACCACAAAAGAATCAGAACAAATGTTAGTAACAGAAAGATAACAGGCAAATCTCCAAACACTTGAAAACTAAACCACACATTTCTAAATAACCCATGAGTCAAAGAAGAAGTCTCAAGGGAAGTTGTATAAACTACATGGAAGTGAGTGAAAATAAAAATACAACATACCAAAATTTGTGGGACACAGCTAAAACAGTTCTTAAAGTAAATCTATAACACTAAAATGAATACATAAAGAAAACTGGAAGTATATCAAATCAACAATCTAAGCTCCTACCTGAAGAATCCAGAAAGAAAAAAAAAAAAAAAAAAAAAAAAAGGCAGAAGGAAGAAAATTATAACGATAAGAAGAGAAAGAAAACACTTTACCAATATCAGAAATGGAACAGAGAATAGTACTATAGACTTTACAGATATAAAAATAAGGGATTACTGTTAACTCTACACACACAAAAATGGCAACTTAGAAGCAATGTACCATCTTCTCAAAAAAAAAAAAAAAAAACCAAAACATACAAATTATTGATACATGCAGCAACCTGGATGAATCACTAGAGAATTATGCTGAATGAAAAAAGAAAATCCCAAAAGCAACCTTTTCATTTATAAAACGTTCTTGAAACGACATTATGGGTTTGGGGAACAGATTAATGGTTTTTGGAGTTTAAAGAGGGGAAGGAGAGATGGGGAAACATGAGGCATCCTTATGGTGATATAACTGTTTTTTATCTGAACTATAACAATGTCAATATCTTGGTGGTGCTTTTATACTATAATTTTATAAAATGTTACCATCGCAGGAAAGTGGACAAAGGACACCAAATTTTTCTGTACTATTTCTTGCAACTGCATGTGCATCTACAATGATCTCAAAACAAAAGGTTTATCTTTAAAATATTCCCCAAAAAAGGTGATGGAGTGAAGTGTGGTTAAAGGTAAATTATGGAGCATATGGGGCTGTATATTAAGATAAGGAGAAAAGGAAGGGACATAAAATTGATGTAATCCTTTTATAATACTGGAGGCCACTTGTTCAAATAGAGAGCACTTGTTTATTTATTTATTTTTAAATTTTTTTAATGTTTATTTTTCATAAATATGCAGAGCACAAGTTAGGGAGGGGCAGAGAGAGAGGGAGTCAGAATCTGAAGCAAGCTCCAGGCTCTGAGCTGTCAGCACAGAGCCTGACAGGGGGCTCAAACCCATGAACTGTGAGATCATGACCTGAGCCAAAGTCTGACACTTAACTGACTGAGCCACCCAGGTGCCCCTCAAATAAAGCATTTAAACAACAATGTTCAATAAATAAGTTTTTGTCTGCCTCCTGAAGAGTAGCCACGATGTTAGACCCTAGAAGGAAGCAAAGAAGAGTAAAACATAGTTCCTTCTTTAAATAATATTATAATCTAGTAGGAAAGATAAAACAGGTTACAATGGCTATAAAGGATAGTAGAAAGTGATGAATATGATGAATATAATATAAAGGATATGGAGAGGGTATGGGAACTTAGAGGAAGAAGTGTCTCCTTAGGCAAGGAGGGTATGAAGTGTGACTTTGTGACAGTTGTTGCAAGTTGTCTAGATCTTGAAGTGTAGTGATAGGACATGTGGAGGGACAGAAACAGAGCATTCCAAGTAAAGGCAATAGCACGAGCAGTAATCCAAAATGAAAAGTATGAAGGCATTTTCAAAGAAGAGTTTGCATTTCCATTTGACTAGAATAAAAAATTTTGCTAGAGTAGGTAGGAAGAAGTCTGAAAAGAAAAGTAGAACAGAATTTTGGAGCATCTTGAATGTCAGACTAAAACTTGGGACATCAGCCCAGAATTCTATATTCCATGAAGTTATCCTTCAAAATTAAAGGAGAAATAAAGACTTTGTCAGATAAACAAAAACTGAGGGAATTTGTCACCAGAACACCTGTTTTGCAGGAAATGTTAAAAGAAGTTCTTCAGAGAGAAGGCAAATCACATAGGTCAGAAATTCAGATCAAAGTAATTGATGTAGTAAACCAGGAAGTAAACATAGTCACTATCCTCTCCGAAAATGTAGACTTAAGACAAGGTAGCACATACTTCTGCCTTTCATACTTGCTTTATCTTTATTTATTTTAATTCAGTAAAACAAGCCAAACCTGCCTTTTTTTTCCCCCAGAATGATTGAAGAATGTTATCAGTAAGTGATAAAGGTTAGGAAAACTAGTTTACTTCCCCCAATTCCTGAAAAACCTGTAGAAACAGGCAGTTGTTTTTAAAAGTATTTATAAAAGGTCTGGGTATTACAAGATTTTATATAAAGTTAATTATAAATAAATAATTTATTTTAAAAAGTATACATGGATGAATACCCATTCTTTGCCAGGCATTGTGCTAGATATTTTCACATAGCTAGATCTCCTGTGAACTCCATGAGATTTTTCTCATTGTTCTTGAGTTGATAAAATTAATACTCAAAGGGGTAAACTATTTTCCTAAGGTCATACAAAGGGGTAAACTATTTTCCTAAGGTCAAATGACAGGACTGAAATTTGAATATACTTCTTCAGAGTCCAAACCCAACATCTTTGCATGTACACCAAGTTTGGCATTTTTGACAGATAAGATTGGATAATTCTTTTTTGTGGGTTCTGTCTCTGCAGTGGGGGATGTTTAGCAGCATCTCTGGCCTCTACCCATGAAATGCCAGTAGTACCCCCTTCTCAAGTTATGACAACCAAAAATGCCTCCAGATGTTGCAAAATGTCCTGGGGGACAAATGTTGGTTTATACTGTGGTATCTCACCTCTAAATTTTTTTTAATTAATTTATTTTTTTTAATTTTTTTTCAACGTTTTATTTTTATTTTTGGGACAGAGAGAGACAGAGCATGAACGGGGGAGGGGCAGAGAGAGAGGGAGACACAGAATCGGAAATAGGCTCCAGGCTCTGAGCCATCAGCCCAGAGCCCGACGCGGGGCTCGAACTCACGGACCGCGAGATCGTGACCTGGCTGAAGTCGGACGCTTAACCGACTGCGCCACCCAGGCGCCCCTTTAATTTATTTTTTAATGTCTTATTTATTGTTGAGAGAGAGAAAGAACATGAGCAGGGAGGGGCAGAGAGAGAGGGAGACACAGAATCTGAAGCAGGCTCCAGGCTCTGAGCTGTCAGCACAGAGCCTGATGCAGGGCTCAAACTCATGAACCATGAGATCATGACCTGAGCTAAAGTCAGAGGCTTAACCAACGGAGCCACCCAGGTGCCCCCTCACCTCTAAATTTTTAATTTGAAAATATGTATTCAATTAAAGTGACGTATGTAGAACACTTGGTTGATTGACCAATTACTGTAAACAAATGAAACCAGAAGAGTAAGTGCATACTATAGGATGATGAGTAAAGTGACTCAAGGACGTAAGTAATACCTGATCATGGAGACAAGAGAGGAAGCGGGGAAAAATAGCATCAACACTCGATATAAATGGAAAAGTACTAGTTGTAAGAATAAGCTGAATCCATGTATGACATTACAGTTGGGAGAAAAAGAGTTCAACAAGCAGGTAAGCAGATAAGCTGAGGAGAACATAAATATCTGCAAGCAGAATGTAGAAGTGGGTCATAAACTTGATAATTCCAAGATGTTTTAAGCTGAGGCAGTACAGAGAGTCGGGGACTGGGAAAATAGAACCGCAGACTTCAGGGAATAGACCAGGAGACATTGAAACTGAGACAGAAACCACTCCAGAAAGGAAATCTGTTACATGCTACTTACTAGTACTATGTCCATGGAAACGTATATTCTCCCTTTGCCTGCTATTGGATTCAGTGCAGTGAACAGCACAGGAGACCATGTACGGTATCATTTGACATGGATTAGAATTATAGTATGAAAGATTACTAAGTAAATATTTTCAAAATCTCACTTTCTAAACTCAACATCCAAAAAACACATAATCCATTGAAGAAATGGGTAAAAGACATGAACAGTAACTTCTCCAAAGAAGACATCCAGATGGCAAATAGACACATTAAAAGATGTTCAACATCACTCATCATCAGGGAAATACAAATCAAAACCACAATGAGATACCACCTCACACCTGTTAGAATGGCTAACATTATCAACTCAGGCAACAACAGATGTTGGCGAGGATGCAGAGAAAGAGGATCTCTTTTGCACTGCTGGTGGGAATGCAAACTGGTACAGCCACTCTGGAAAACAGTATGAAGGTTCCTCAAGAAATTAAAAATAGAACTGCCCTACAACCCAGCAATTGCACTACTAGGTATTTATCTGAGCGATACAGGTGTGCTGTATCAAAGGGGCACCTGTACCCCAATGTTTACAGCAGCGCTATTGATGATAGCCAAAGTATGGGAAGAACTGAAATGTCCATCAATGGATGAATGGATAAAGAAGATGTGGTATAAATCTACAATGGAGTATTAGTTGGCAATCAAAAAGAATGAAATCCTACCATTTGCAACTACATGGATGGAACTGGAAGGTATCATGCTAAGCAAAATTAGTCAGAGAAAGACAAATATATGTTTCACTCATATGAGGAATTTAAGAGACAAAACAGATGAACATAAGGGAAGGGAAGCAAAAATAATATAAAAACAGAGAGGGGGACAAAACATAAGAGAGTCTTAAATGGAGAAGAAACAGAGGGTTGTGGAGGGGGAATGGGCTAAATGGGTAAGGGGCTTACGGAATCTACTCCTGAAATCATTGTTGCACCATGTGGTAATTAACTTGGATGTAAATTATAAAAAATAAATAAATGATAGCAAGGAAAAAAAACATTAAAAAAAATAATATATAAGGAAAAAGAAGACATCTCACTTTCTATACAAATTACAAAAATTAAAGAATTACATAATTTGAAAACTGGAAGAGTGAATTGAAACTTGGTGTATGATATTACCTCATTAACTTCATGATAAACAGAAATAGTTCCCGTTCTTTGTCAATCAAAATTGTGTAAGCCACATGCCTTGGAATTTCTGAGAGTGATTTAATGGCTCTTCTGCCATTGTTTTATAATTTATTCTACTATGGCTTAAAATATTTTCCAATACAACATCATTTAAGACCAAAAAATTGTAATGCTACTGCCATGCTGAGAATGCATCTGAAAATCAATAACATTGAAAAGAGGTTAAATGTGATTTGATTCTATGAAGAAAGCTAAACAATGTGGCCCTAGGGAAGAGCACTGTGAGGGAAAAACCAGCACTAAAACAAAAATATGCTTCAATGGTATAGATTTATATATTCTGGGAATCTTTCCCCTCTATTTCATCTTTATTCCTATAAAAAAAATTTCCTTAGGAATACAAGCATCTTGATTTATCGATGTTCTTAACACCTGTGTTCCCACTTTTAAAAATTGCCCTTTATAAATAGAGTATTAATATGTTGGAATTAGGAAGTAGATCATAAGATGAAACTGAAAAAAAAATTACAAATTATTCAAAGTTCTAAGAAGATAAAGAGTAAGGTCACTGAAACAGAATAACGAAGAAGGAACACCAAAATTTAGATTGAGGAGTCATAAAAGGTTTATCTGAGAAAGCAGTATTCATGCTGAGACCAAATGAAAAAGGAAGTTTGTCAGAGAGAGGAGACAGCATTACAAACAAATCCTCAAACAGGAAAAAGCTTGATGTACCTGAAAAACAGAATGTCAGACTAAACGATGAGGAGGAAGAGAGAACAGATGATACAAGACTTTGTGGCTCCGTGGCCTGTAGGGAGGAGTATTTCAGCTCAGGGAGAAAGACTGTGGGTTCAGATTCTGGTTCTGTCTGATGTGTGAGATTAATTAAATTACTTCCCTCTGATTGTTTCAATTTCTTTCTCTATAAAAATCTAATATTGATAGGACTTCTCTCATAAGTTGTTGTGAGGTTTAGTGAGTTTAAATAGGCAATTTGTTGTTTTATTTTGAGAGATTTATTCTGAGTGCAATGAGATGCCACTGCAGGATTATAAATGACATCATCTGATTTATTGGGGTTTTTAAAAAAAATTTTTTAACGTTTATTTATTTTTGAGACAGAGAGAGACAGAGCATGAACGGGGGAGGGTCAGAGAGAGAGAGGGAGAGACAGAATCTGAAACAGGCTCCAGGCTCTGAGCTGTCAGCACAGAGCCTGACGCAGGGCTTGAACTCACGAACCGAGAGATCATGACCTGAGCCGAAGTCGGACGCTTAACCGACTGAGCCACCCAGGCGCCCCTGATTTATTGTTTTAAAAGATCACTCCAGCGATTGCTTCTGTTTGAGAAAGTCTTGATGGGAATTTAAAGGTCTCCAAGGCATTTTGAATGATGAGTAGCTTGTTGAACTTGAGAGTAAAGGATCCCAGTCATGGGTCCATCCAATAGAAAAATGAGATGTAAATTTGAAAAAAAAATTTAAATGATAGAAGACTAGTAAGTGATAAATGATTAGAGAATGAAGTCAGGATACCAAGATTTTAATAAAGATGAAATTTTTAAAAATCATTGATTTTTTTCCTTATGTTTATTTACTTTAGTGAGAGAAAGAGGGTGAGCAGGGGAGGGCAGAGAGAAGGGGAGAGAGGGGGATCCCAAGCAGACCCCGTGCTTTCAGCATGGAGCTCCATCTCACAGTCAGATCATGACCTGAGCTGAAATCAAGAGTCGGACACTTAACTGACTGAGCCACGTCCCCCTGAAACATTGATTCTTCATATTTAATTGGCTAGAGTATACTGAGTAGTGTCATGGACATCATAGACAAATGCAGAATTTTCAAACGAAGCTGCTCACTGTGAATTTTAAATGAGACCATGTATGTGAAATATATAGGAATGGTTAGGCTACAGTTTTTTTTAAAAGGGCAAAAAGCACACTGCCATTAAAGAAACAATGATTAATTGGGCTTTATTCAAATTAAGAACTTACATTCAGCAAAAGACAATATGAAGAGAATGAAATTGCACTGTACCCCTACTAGAATGGCTATAGTGAAAAAGACTAGCAATCCTACTCTAAGGGAGAATATAGAGCAATTGGAACTCCCATACATTGCTGGTGGGAGTGTAAATTGGTTGGACCATTTGGGGAAACTCTATGCACTCTATGCATCATGTACTAAATCTGAGCATACATACACCCTATGGAGCAATTCTACTTCAGAAATGAGTACTTATGTCAATTATATCTTAAGAAAGTGGGGTTTGGGTGCTTAGGTCCTTCAAAAGGTAATGTACAAGAATATTATAGCAGGGTGCCTTGGGTGCCTTGGGTGGCTCAGTCAGTTGAGCATCCAACTCTTGGTTTCAGCTCAGGTTATGATCCTAGAGTTGTGGGATTGAGCCCCATGTTGGCCTCTGTGCGGAGCGTAGAGCCTGCTTGGGATTCTTTCTCTCTCCTCCTTTGCCCCTCTCCTCTGCTCATGCTCTCTCTCAAATTAAAAAAATTTTTTTTTTAATTTTAAAAACTTTGGGGTGCCTGGGTGGCTTCAGCTGGTTAAGCATCAGAGTCTTGGTTTTGGCTCAGGTCATAATCTAACAGTGGTTTGTGAGTTCCAGCCCCACATTGGGCTCCACGCTGCCAGTGTGGAGCCTGCTTGGGATTCTCTGTCTCTCTCCCTCTCTCTCTTTCCATCTCTAAATAAATAAAATGAAAAACTTTAAAAAATTTTTTAATCAAAAATTAAAAAATATTAATAGCAACATAATAGTGAAATGATTAAGTATATTGTATTTTCTATTTATACAATATTTTTTTTCTTCAATGTATGAAATTTATTGTAAAATTGGTTTCCATTATACAATACTTCATAGCAGTAAAAACAATGAAGTGCATGCAACAATAGGACAAATCTCATAAGCCTTATTAAGTAAAATAAGTCAGACAAACAGTTCAAAAGCAGGCAATACTAATCTTAATAGAGGTTGGTAAGTGATTACTTTGGGAGAGGGGAATTAACTGGGAGGGAATACGGGAGAATCTTCTGGGTTTGTTATATATTTTGTTCTTTACATTTTGTTAAGCTGAATACTTTAGATTTGTGCACTTTATGTAATTTAAAATATAATTCACAATTAAAATGTAAGTTGTAATCTTTTAAATGTAAAGAACATAAATAAACTTGTCTTCTTAAAGGTTTTGATTTTGTTTGTAGTTTCTGTTTTTCTTGGATCTCTCAAGTAGACAAAGAGGGTGGATTGAAGGAAACTGGAACATGGAATAAGAGGAATCAAAGTGTGAAAGAACATAGAAAGAATAGGGAAATAGGCAAGAGACAGGAATATGGATTGGTAGAAAGAACTGAGAATTGAAATCAGGGTTAGATAAATAACAAGGGGTGAGAATCATAAAGATACTTCTTTGCACTCTACAAATACGGCACTAAACACCATTCTTATTTTCATGTAGTAATCAATTGACCACAGTTTAATAGCAGTCTTTC
Organism: Lynx canadensis; assembly: GCF_007474595.2. NCBI lineage: Eukaryota > Metazoa > Chordata > Mammalia > Carnivora > Felidae > Lynx > Lynx canadensis. The sequence goes on from NC_044308.2 coordinate 86,544,496, forward strand.
TTCTTAGGAACTAAGTTGAATCTTGAAATAATTTATTTCGGTATGCTAAGTGTCCCTGTTGTATGTCCTTATTTCTATGTGACACCTACAAAGTGAGCACACTGGAGAGATTTATAGGTTACTTAAACAAAAGAAGAAATTTATAATTACTTTAGTTTGAACAGTTTTAAATAAAGTATCAGACTAGATATTTGGCCAGTGCTAAAGTTTCCTGACTAGCTTTTTGCAGCTTTAAGATTTATATTACTTTTTTTCACATCATCAATCTGTATTATATAGTTAGGTTGTTTTACTTCAAGTCTCCCATCGACATTTCTTTTGTATGCATATACTGAAATGATTTTATTTAATAAAAAAAGAACATCTCCTGTGTGGATTTTAAATTTCCCTTATTAAATATTTATATTTTCAAAATGTCTTTATTTAATTGAGTGAGGTGCTTGGTGCCATTTCAAAATAACCTCAGGTGGTAGGTGTAATGACATATCAAAGATTTGACCTTTAGCATTTTAGGGTTCTATTTGTCTGCGTTTTCTTCTGCATTCATTTGGTCTTAATTTATATGCTATTTCTCTGTATGACTTAATGAGTGGATATATTTGGCATGAGATTCATTAACAAAAAGAAAGTATATCTGAATACATATTATTTTTGTGCAGTCAGACTAGTGATTTTAACTTCATTTCTATCTGTGTGTGGGCTGATCAGTATTTGTACAAACCTCATTCATTCTCGTTAAGTGCTCAGAGGAAGAAACCCTGGATCTACTAAACTGATGCCCATTCTCTTACTTCTCACTTCTTTGCAGTCAGCTTATTATATTCTTTTATTTACCTAGAGGTGCTTTATTTTCTAATTCTCTGCTATTCCTTTTAAAGAAAATTGAATGTAATATTTACACTGATGTAATTAAATTAACATCTTGCAGCATCTTCTTGTATGCTCTGGTAACATCAATAATCATTTGTCTGGGTAGCTTTCAGCCTAGAAGCAGAGAAATATAATAATTATCAAGGATAATATTGTGATATAAATATTATTTTTATTTACCCTCTTAAGTATGTCTCAATTGACTTTTAGAAATGGGTATATCTAACTGGAGATTTTTGTTAAGTAGATTATTGGTCAGTAAGACTGCATGTTTATGTTGAAATTATTTATTTTTATGTTTTTCTCAGCTTACATAAATCTTTATCCCAAGAAGAAAGTCTGAAGGATCAGTTTAACCATACCCTTGGTACTTATGAAGAAGCTTTAAAAAATAGAGAAAACATTGTTTCCATCACTCAACAGCAGAACGAGGAACTGGCTATCCAACTGCAGCAAGCTCTGACAGATCGAGCAAACATGGAATTAGAGCTTCAGCATGCCATGGAGGCCTCCCAAGCGGCCAATGACAAAGTTCAGAAGTAAGTAAAATGATCTTGCATTATTTCAAAAGCCTGGAACAAAACAAAACCAGAACACTTTCTTTTGACAACTAAAATAATATAGTATTTATTATTCATACTGTTGGTGGTTTCAGACAAAGGAGATTGAGAAGAATGAATTTTGTTATTTTTTAGATTGCCTATCATATCCATATTTGGGATCATTTACTTGAAAATCATGGCCACTATTTAGGGCAAACCACCTGTACTTAATAAAAACCACCTGTACTTCATCAGTTCATGAAGGCCATACATGAAAAACTCCTCTCATAGGTAATAAGTAAAGTTATTGGCAAGGGGAAGAGGTAGTCACGTAATCAACTTTACTTATTTAGCTTTGTGATAATCCTGCTTGAGTTGAGATCATCTGTGAGTGACTTTGTAAGCTGAGACCTCTAGGCACATAGAATAGTTACAGTGGAATTAATTTTCACGTTTTGTTCTTCTGAAGTATTCAGTACAGCTTTTCACAGTGCATAATTACATTTGTTTATTTCTGATGATCTTTGCATTTTTATTAAAATTTAAATAAAGCTACAAAACAAGTCAGCCTTATGATAGCTAGCAAAATGTTAACATATATCATACAAAGAAATCACTTGTTAATTTATGGGACTTGAACATTGTAGCAGAATTTCCTAAGGCAGCTTTAATGTAATAGAACTTGTCATTTTAACTGAGCCCATCTTCAAGTATTGTTAATAGCATTATGTCATTACAACACTTAATTGTCTTTAATTTCTAAGACATACATTTTTCCTTAATTATTTTTTTCAGTCTCACAGTATGAAGTAGTGCTAACTTCAAATTTTCTTCTTACACTTCTTATTTGAAAGTAAGTCATCTCAAAAATTTCCCCAACATCCTGGAAATTATGCTTTGAATAGTAACCCAAAGTCAGGTAAATCTGTAGTTAAGACCAATTTTAAAACAGATTAGGAGTTATTCATGCTTATTAAAATCTTTACAATCAGGTTATCTTGAAATTTGTGATTTATGGTAAGTATTATATTTTTTGTAGGTTTAAAGATTAGGTTTATGTTCAGTCAGAAACTGTTACCCAGTTAGTCACAATGTACATTAACATTCTAAAAACACTAAGATACATAAGTAGATCACATTTCATTGTAAATTACAAATCAATAACTTTTGACAGTCAGAATCTAATTTAGCTCTTAAAGTCTACAAATAATTACAAATTTCAGAGTTTTCTTTACATATAATCTTTAATTTGTATTCATGATTAAAATTCCCTTAAACACTGTTTTCCAGAGACCAATTAGATTTCTATAAAATCTTTGGAAACATCATCAACCTCTTATTTTTTTACATCTCCTCAACTATTATTATTATTTTGTGAAAAAAAAACAACTTTGTATACCAAGAAGTAGAAATAACATCATCTCAGATAATGCTTTAAGTTGAACAGGTTTAACCTTTTGAAAAATTACTATATTGTCCTATTCTTCATATTTAACAACAGACAGATCAAAAGGTTTTAATGGAATGATACCAGTGGATAGAGTTTAAATGAAACAGTTATGTAATTTAAATGTTAAATTTTGATGTAAATGTTAAATCTTTTATTCTGATTTCCAGCAGTAAGACTTAAATAAAATATTACGAGGCTTTCCTGTTCATATTCAACCTACTGTATTTTATTTTTAATTTCCCTCTAATGGGCAGTATATCTTCATTACAGTTAATGTGGGCATCAACCTATATAATTGCGTTTAAAAGGATAACCTTCCAGGAAGCCAACTTATAAGACTTTGTTAGATGGTATTAATATTCTCCATATAACCTGAAATTACTGTTACTAGTAATTATTTTTGAAGGTCCTTTGTAAATATGTCAGTATTCTAGGCAGTAATTACAATGTAAACTAAAAAGGTCCACATTTCCCCTTTTCCTTTCACAACCAAATTTCTTGAATGACTGATCTATGTTCACTATCGTATTTTTCAATTCCCATTCACTGTTGTGCTACTCAATACACTGTGGCAAGTTTTATGCTGAAATTGTTCTTTTTAAGATTACCAGTAATTTCCTAACTAAAAAATTCGATGGCCCATTTCTAATTATATTTTTATTATAAAACTAATATATGATCATCCTAAACAATAAGATACTCCTATATCTTTGGTAATATAGCATAGCGGTTTAAAAGCTCAGGATCTGGATTCAAAATGTGTAGGTATGTGAACCTGGACATTTTATTTTAAAACATTGTGCTGATGTAGGGGCGCCTGGGTGGCGCAGTCGGTTAAGCGTCTGGCTTCAGCCAGGTCACGATCTCGCGGTCCGTGAGTTCGAGCCCCGCGGCGGGCTCTGGGCTGATGGCTCAGAGCCTGGAGCCTGTTTCCCATTCTGTGTCTCCCTCTCTCTCTGCCCCTCCCCCGTTCATGCTCTGTCTCTCTCTGTCCCAAAAATAAATTAAAAAAAAAAAAATAAAACATTGTGCTGATGTAGATCATAATATATGGGTAATAATACTGCCACCTCATAATGTGGTAAGAATTAGATGAGATAAACACGTAATGCCTTTAGAATAACGCATGTTGCATAGTTTCTCCTTCTTTTGCCATTTCACTCCACACTGCAATATCTCATTCTTCAGAGGAGCTCTGTCTTTCAAGACTAAATACCTTTATATACATGGGTTCCTCTGCTTGTCACCTTTTACCCTTTTCCCCCATGAAAAACTTACTCATCCAGGAAGATTCAGTACAGCATAGAGGATAGAGGCAGCCTTTGTAGTCAAGTCGGACAGACCTATATTTCAATCCCTGCTTTCCTACTTATTACCTGTGAGATTTGGGGCAAATTACATAACCCCTGGAAGCAAAAGTTCCTCAGTTGAAAAATTCAAATGGTAATACTGCCTTCACAGGCAGGTTTGATATGAGAAATAACCTGGATACCATCTAAAATACCTAGTTCAGTGCCAGTTACTTTATTATTATAAACATTCTATAAATTATTACTATAATCATGCTCATCAAAATAACACAACTAGTTCAAGTATCTCTTCTCTACAAAGTCTTTTTCAACTTTCTAGAAAGTTAAATCACTCTCTTCTGTGTGTTGCCATAGTATTTTTGTTAAAAATTCCTCCCTTGAAAATAAAGCCCTCTCCATTCTCCTGTATTTCCTGTCTCACTAATGGTCTTCAGCAATTTCAGCACTGTCCTGATTCCTTCACTGTTTCTTACTTTTCACATGCACTTTGCTTTCAATCTCTATTTTGTTTCCTACCTGAGAATCACCTGATTCCCGCTATTCCATGCTAACTTGTTAATTGCATAACTTCAGGCCCTCATCATCCCTCATCTAGACTATTGAAATAATCATAAAACTAGTTTACCTGCCTCTAGCTCACAAGTTTACCTTCCTCACTGCCATCAGAGTTAATTTTTCTAAAACTTAAATCAGGTTATATTACTTCCCTATTTAAGATGTTTAGGGTCCTTTCATCCCCTAGACACTATTGCGTAAACAACTTAGCATGGCATATGAGGCCTATCACATTTTTCTGGTATCATTCCCTCCCACGACCCCAACCACAATATCTTTGAACATGTTATTTCTTCTTCTTAAAGCATATTCCTCCCTTCTAGTACCTGGTCAAATTTTTGTTACTCTTTAGTCAGATGTTAATTTAAGTTACCTCTGTGATGTTTCTTTATCTTTTTATTTTTTTAAGTTTATGTTATTTGTTTATTTTGAGAGAGAGAGAAAGAGAGAGAGCAGGGAGGGTCAGAGGGAGACAGAGAATCCAAAGCAACCTCCACACTGTCAGCACAGAGCCTGATGCGGGGCTTGAACTCACCAACCATGAGATCATGACCTAAGCCAAAATCCAGAGTTGGGTCTTTAACTGACTGAGCCACCAAGGTGCCCCTTATTGTTTTCATAGTACTTAGTCCATACCTTTGTTAGAGGTCTTAATCATCTGGGTGTTATAACTGCTTTGTTTATATTTTTCCTGTCTACCTGACTCCCTGCAAAATTACCCACCATTGAGCATTCCCAAGACATGGACGCTGTTCTCTTCATCTTTGTATCCACATTCCCTCCACATATCCACTCAGATGCCTGATATAAAGTTGGTACTCTGTAAACACTTCTGAATAAATGAACTAGAACAATTTAATAGGTTGATGAGATGACAGAATAAAGTAAAAGCAGTTCAGATCAGGAATACACAGGAAAATTTCAAATGTGCACTCATCTAATTTAAGCCTTAGATAAAAAAAGTTTTCAACCAACCCAGTACCCAGTGCTAGTAGAAGAGTTTCCTGGAAAAGTGTGAGCTTTGCGGTGAGTCCTGACTGCCTCCCTCACTGGCACCGCCACTCTTAGCACTCTTCTCAAAGTCAGGATATGGGACTTTCTAGTGATCAGCTTTTAGCCCTTTTAGCCCTTGTCCTAACCACCAACTTCCATCAAGTTTAATTACATTTAAAAGACCTGAAATCTTCAGTAATAGTAGAGAGAGACTATATACTATTTCTAATAATTGTAGAATTTTAAATTTATATTTTCTTTTAGAGTCAAAAGAATTTCTTAATTTTTTTTGACCTATAGGAATATTCCTGAAGAAGAAAGCGGTACAGAATTACCATCTAGAAACTAGCCAATATTTTTAGGCAGAAACACTGATAGGGGAAAGTATAGTGAATATCAGACATTATTGTCCAAGAGCTTCTTGGGGGAGGCGGCGCCTGGCAGACTCAGAAACCATGCCGCTCGTGATCTTGGGGTCATGAGTTTGAGCCCCACGTTGGTTGTAGGGATTACCCAAAAATAAAATCTTAAATAAAAAACAAAAAACTTCTTGGCCCAGGTGTCATAAAACCTAAAGTTTCCATTCCCCTGGGTTAAGCATTACTGTCTTCAGGTACTTCTTTTTTAAAAATGTGTATGATTGTGGAATAAGAACACATTATCATTTAGCTTTTAAGTTGCTCTTTGGCTAATCCTGGATACACTTATTTTGGTGAGCTGTGTGGAAGTAGGAGAGAACTAAGAGCAGGTTACCACCACAGGAACTTTGTAAGAAAAGCTTCTCTTAATGATTCTGCCAAGGACCACTCATAATCCTCGTTTATTAAAGAGAAAACTGACACACCAGTCCATTAAGTGATGTTTTTATCATCATTAGAGATTTAAGACTCTATTATTCTTTATGCTATATTTTATTTCCCATCTGTCTTTCTGTCTATAGATATGGTTCTTGTGGCCTAGCACAAAAGTTTTCCAAAGGATTTTAAAAACATATTTGACTATACTTAACATACCTAAGCTACACATAATTACTTAAAAGTATTTACAACCAGGCTTATAAGGGTAGAAGATCTCAGAAGCTTCTAGATTTTACAGTGAAGTAACTTTTATCACATATCATCTTTACTGTGGACCAAATTTACACTGATATGATTGAAATCCCTCATAAACTGTAACTATATAAGAAATAGATCAGACAAAAAGATGTAGGACAAAAGTTGTAAACTTTTAAATGTGTTTTCAAGAAAAAATGTCACTATTTAAAATTTTCTTTCTTTCCATACTTAAAAAAAAACAAGTACTTACTATTTACATGTGTTCTAATTTCCAATTGCATAATTAAAGTATAAAAGATCAGCATAAAACATTTCCTTTTGCAATATAGGGCATCCTAAGCTTTTGAGTAGTATTGACAGAAAAAAAAGAAGAAGAAGAACATGTAAGCTAACAAAAAGTCTTTCCTGCCTCTTGGTCAAATACTGATTTCTGTGAAGAAGTTGAGGTTACAAAGAAATTGTGAATTCTCAGCCCGGTTTCCCTGCTGATGGGTAAGAACTGTCTGTAGTTCTCTTCGAGGTGTCAGGGGAGTCGCCATAGTGTCACACAAGGGTTCTTAGCGTAGAGCAAACATACTTTCCACAAACTCAGCTGCTTAATCTGTTTGCAGGTTGAATTATAAAACAGGGTAGATGACTCTGAGTGCTGGGAAGGGGAACAGAGCATTTCTACAGTTTCTTGGCTTAAAGGGGGAAAAAAAAGCCTGTATTCTTATTTTTTTTTAAGAAGCCTATGATTTTCATCAAAATACATCACTAAATTTTTTAGTTTTGTTGCTGGCTCCAGATTTTGATTTTAATCACAATAAAAACTAATTGTGGTAATATGTCTTTACATAGATTAATACAGTTGTATTGTTTTCATTAAAATTACTCTGCTTCTTGCCAACTATACCTGTGATGTTTTCTTTTTTTAATAAATTCTCAGTTGGACTGTAAGTTGCAAGGCAATAGTACACATGTCTGAACACTGTAAATACTTGTTGATTGAATCAAAGAATAAGTCTCATAAATTCTCAACTCAGCATAAGGTTTAAATCAGCAAATTATTTAATATAAGGTTGAAAGTTGATTTTGACTATTATCAATAAATGGGAGGATTTAAAACTTCTGGAAATTGCTCTTCAAAATGTATTTTGTGTTTGAGATTTAAAAGCTCTGTGAGATATGATACATATACTTCAGCAAATAATAAGTCAATTTATTTGTGATAATCTATGTGCAGATAAACTTCCCAGTCAGCTCTGGGGGGCACCTTCTGAATCTAGATCCAATTAGATATTGTCATTTTTATGCTTTTTAAGAGTTTAATATTCTGGATTTCAGTAAATGATAACACATTTTTAAATTAAATATATATTTAACTTATGAAAGACAAACCTTCTTATACACTATCAAATAAGTATGTATTTTATAAAAAGTTTAATTTTATCATACATTCGTATAATGGATCACCTTTCTCATCCATTGAGTACACGTACATAAAGTAAATTTCTTTAGAGCTACTTATGTATATACACACACACAGAGATACCAAGTTTGAGAGAGATGTAATTATATTTTTTATAAAAATTAGAGTTGGGCTTACACCTTTATCTTTAGAGAATGTCTCACTTTGACATGAAAAAGAAACATAGTGTTAATTGTCTATGGCATTCCTCTCTACCAGGGAAGGATTAATGTAGGATTATTAAAATTGAAGCCTAACCCAGAACTTGAAAAATTCTAATGAAGTGTAAAGTAAAGGGTGGAGGCTAAAGAAAAGAAATTCTCTAAATCTAAGAATCTTCACTTTCCTGATAAATTCCCTTGTATAGTTAACTTTATGGAATGAATCATAAAGAGATTGAGAGTAGGGACTAAAAAAGTAAAATTACAATGTGACTGCTTATATTTCATCTGCTTCTTCATTTCAGAACCTGTCTTCAAATAGGTGATCTAGAGTTGGGCTAATACACATTTCTGCCTACTAAGATAGATAAAACATGTTTCAGATGAGTACAATGGGAAAAAAATGAGAGAAGAAGAACAAAGGAGTAAAATATGAGAGAGATCCATGCTGTTTCCGTTTAAGACTAAATAAAATGCAGTAATTTTTGTTGTTTTTCATTAATCCAATGTTATAGTAATTAAAAGTCAGAAATAAAGTTACTGTCATTTTAGGGAAATTATAGGATCCACTTAATGATGAAAATCATATACTTTTTAACTAGAACTTGACAGACTAAAAAACAAAACAAAACAGGAGTTCTTATGCCTCAGAAACATTCAAATGTGATTTTCACACGTTTATATGAAATGTAATTTCCTTAGAGTGGCCATATGATCTGACAAGTATCCTTTTCCTTGGTTCTGTTCTTAGCCCCAGTTAAAGCCTTCTTACTGTTTAACCCTTGACAAGCTACACAGCTCCCAGGTACTTCTGTGAAGACAGCTGAAGTCATCCATCCATCTTACCTGAGAATAGTTTTAGAACTGATAAAAATAAGATATGTAAGGTGATTTTAACTTTCTTACTTAATAATACTAACCACTAGTGTACTTTAGAATAATTTTGTAGTAAAAAAGGAAAAGGGAAGCTGTTGTAAAAATGAAATTTTAAGAAGTTTTCATCATTCCTGCTTGGGTGTTGCTCAACCTCATTATACTTGCCAGCTCATTCACAACTTTGTCCTTTGCTTTCCCTATTCTTCTTTTTTTTCTTAAACACATAGAAAATTTAATATGATGTATCTCTCTGTTAGTATAGAAAAGTCTACATTGTTATATAAATCAAGGTCTGATTTTCTTTTAATAAATCCTTAGTATACCCACCTAAAATCTGATGTATACTTCCTTACTAGGTATAGGTTTTATTCCCAAAATATAATTACATAAGACCTAAATTGAACCCAAAAACAAGTAGAAATACTGATTTCACTTGGATTCTACCATTCCATGTTTAGTTATTTCTCCCCAATAACTCAGGGATTTGCACATGTGCACCTTGGCCCTCGAAAAATATAGAATAAAAGAATCTCTTGCTTATTTCAGTGTAGCTTTAACTAGTGTTAAAGTCACAAACATTGTCCATACATAAACTTCATTCTTGATCATTTATAGTTAAAAAGAAAAAAATCATTCTGTAACAATACAGTATGTAGTAGTAGCTGAAGTGATCTTCTTTCTTCTTCATATTGTTATATATTCTTGGGCAACTCAACAGTTTTTTTCTGTTGTTCTTAACCTGAGTATAAGAAAATAATAGTTATACTACTATAGATTATTTTTCAGATGTTTCTGCAGAAAGACTAAAAGTGAAAAATAAAGCTCCAAAAATTACATAGTGAACAGTATTTTGGAACTTACTAAACTTAAGAATTTTAATTTTTTTTAATTGCTTGGGCATTTATACCATTCAGACTAATAGTCCTTGGAACATCATCATCATTTGATGTTTTCTTTTGCTGCACACAACGGCATCCTAAAGGCATATGAAAGCATATATTAATTATTTCTCTTTATGTTACCATTTGCCATTTCACAAGCTACACAATGGTGAAAATATATATAAATATTTAAAATCTTGAAATGCCTTCTTCCTTAAATTAATTTGCCTTCTGAGCTGTGTATATTTCACATCAGTCTTCCAAGAAGTTCTCCCCTACTGACTGGAGGGCCTAATCTTTCCCAGAGTGGTGGAGTAGCACAGTTCAAGAACAAGAATGAATCTCTGTATAATCACACCACAATGTGAGGTGACCCTAAGACAGAGAACTGACCAGATACACATATGGGTTTTAGGAAGACTTTCTGATGCTCTTTTTTAACACAGCTGTGAGAAGAATGTGGCTAAGACCCAATAGTCATTCTTGAGTAGAGCTGGCAAAGGAAACCATGAGGAGAAGAGAATTTAACACATGGGTGTAAGAGAGCACGGCTTCATTGATGCGATCTGAGGGGAATGCCTAATGACTGGAAGAATCAAACTTGGCAATGAAAACACAAAGCTCTTTTCATCAATTCAAACGCAGACTCTAAAGCTGCAGATGGTCACCTCCAGCCTTGTCTATTCAGTGTGAGGTTTTATAAAATGGCACTTTGGTGAATACTAATAGATCAAAACAAAGATTTAATAACGTAAAGATGTGGTGTTCATTTTTAAATGAGTATACAGGTCAATGTCTCAGAAAAGGATAAAAAGAGTACCTTTTATATGTGGGTCTAAAGTCTTTTTGTTATTTTTCAACTTCAAAAATAAATGACATCTTTAACATACAGATTGTGTTCATGAAAAAGAGTTTACATTGTGAAAAAGAGACCAAAATCAGGGTTTATATTTACACTTACTGATTTCATTGCTTCTCTTTGAGGATTTTCAATTTATAATGTCTGTTAATGTCATTTTTTAATATTTTCTTGAAGCTCACTTGATAGGATAAATATATATTATCATTCTCAAGGATGAATCAATCTAATTAAAAATTTAGGCCAAAATATTTTATACTTGAAATAGAACTTTTTTCCCACCCTTTTCAGAGAATGCAAAGAGACATTTTTAGTACAAAGGAAACCTTTGAACTTTAATGTTGTCTAAAATTACACTTCTGCTACTTTGTGTCTGATTTTCTAAGATTTTACAAATTCCTAATAATTGCTTATATGTTAAAAGGTAATTCATTATATTCTAACTTGTTACTTATGCTTCCATAAGTGAATCTTACTCTGAATTAAAAGATGGTATATTTTTTAGAATAAATTGCATTCTTAGATTTGGTTAGCCCTTTATGGTTTATAAAATTTAAGCTTTATTATCCAAAATAAGCTTAACATATGAATTCAAATAACTCATTAATAGCTTTCATATTTCTACTACTTGTGAAATAAATATAATTAGTAAGTCTCTATGCCTAATACTTTTATCTAATAAGTGACACTAACGTATAATAAATCAAAGCACTAGAATTGAAAGTTAAAGGGGAGGCACCTTAGTATCTTGCAGAAGTATCAGTGAACTAACAGGACCCTTGGTTGTCATTAACTGGGTATGTGAAAGTCATTAAATTGTGTTCCTTCTCAGAATCCCCATCTGGAAGGTAGAACTGATACACTTCCAAATGTGGCTGTGAGGATCAAATATGATGCATGTGCATAAAAGTATTTTGAAAAGTATAATGCACTCTATAAATGTAAGCCATTGACTGAAAAATATATCTTCTACTCATATTATGCCTTTCAAATAAAAAGTTATAATCACCTTTTTGGAACTGGAAATAGTGAGAAAAATAATAAATTTTAGCCTCAGAGACAGAAAGTAAATACCATGTAACTTTGGAAGAAGAGATTCTTCACATAGATCTTAGAAACTGGAAGTAAAAAGGATTCTATGCATTCTCATACATTACTGGGTAGAATGCAAAATGGTAAAAACCCTGTGAAGGAGAATTTGATAATATCTAACAAAATTACATATGCACTTACTCTTTGACTAAGGAAAATTGCTTCTCGGAATCTATCCTGAATATATATCTCTATGAATATGAAACAACATGGGGATTACAGGATTCTTTCTAACAGCAAACAGAAGTAATCCAGATAGAGTAGTTGAATAAACTATGACATAGTTACATAGTGGAATACAATGCAGCTGTAGAGAGAGAGAAAGGAAGATGTCTATAAACTGCTACTGAGTGATTTCAGAGCATCTTACTAACTGAAAAAAATCAAGTACTTATAATATTCTACCTTTTGTGTGAAAAATAGGAATAAAAGGAATAGGAAGGATAAACCAGAAACTAATGAAAATTGTTAACCTTTGGAGGTAGATTGGAAAGGTTTCCACTGACCAAATTTGGCACAATTTATGCATCAGGAGAAAACTGTATTTGATTATAGAATATTTTTCACATTTTTTTAAAAAAATGTGTTTTAATGTTTATTTTTGATCGAGAGAGAGAGAGTAAGGAGAGAGAAAGGGAGACACAGAATCTGAAGCAGGCTCCAGGCTCTGAGCTGTCATCACAGAGCTTGACATGGGGCTCGAACTCATGAACCATAAGATCATGACCTGAGCCAAAGTCGGACACTTAACCAACTGAACCACCCAGGTGCCCCTGAATGTTTTTCACATTTTAAAGTCTATAGATACACATAAAAAAAGATGGAAGATGAAAAGGGAGAAGGTTTTTTTTTAATGTTTATTTATTTTTGAGAGAGAAACAGAGCATGAGCGGGGGAGAGGCAGAGTGAGAGGGAGACACAGAATCCAAAGCAGGCTCTAGGCTCTGAGCTGTCAGCACAGAGGCCCATGCAGGGCTTGAACCCACAAACCGTGAGATCATGACCTGAGCTGAAGTCAGACTGACTGAGACACCCAGGTGCCCCTGAAGAAGTTCTTTTTTTTACAAAAGAATGACAGTCTATAAATGTTGATAAAATGTTAGAAAGTCATCACCTTATAACCCCCAGGCTGATTAATTCAAGCAAAGGCCATCCATCAGTCATACAAAGAGTTAAAAGTAGCTACTTTAGCACTAGAATCAGGCAGTCTAGTTTGGGGAAACTTACTTAGCATATGCGAAGGAGACCTTAAAAATCAGGAAAAGTTTAAACATGGGGATTTAGGATGTCAGGTACCTTCTTCGAACAATATTTAGGGATTTGTATTGAAATTCACTTTAGAAATTTCTATTACTCAAATATTCCATGCTTATGTAAGTGATAGCAGATAGACCTAAGCTATTCAACCTTTTATCAAAACTCATCATTTAAAGAAATTCACTACAATATAAAGATGTTTTGCCTTAGGAATTTTATCCATATTATAGTAGGTACTAATCATTTATTCATTTAAATTTTGGTATTTTGTTTATAATAAAATTTTTATGTTAACTTTGATTTTTTAAAATACTGATTGAAATATTATTTACCTTGATGACTGAGGGGTTTTTTTTAATACTCCCTTAAATTTTTCACCTGAATTGAGTGCCTCCCTCACCTCACCCTAGTTCTAGCCCTGAATACTCTATAAAAGATGAAAAAGACACTGCTGGAGGAAAAAAAGAAAACACTCCTGGTTTACCCTTATTCAAAAAAATAATAATGAAAACCTACTAAGTTACCTTAGCTTGTGTGATTTCTACTGACTGGTGTTTCATGTTCAGAAATGACAGTTGTATCATGGAACTGAACAACTATGGTTCTTCCACCCTTGGGAATTTCACCACATTTTTAATTGTGCACTCTCCAGAGTGTCTACCACTGTCTGACTTTATGTTTCTTACATCATGGTCATTACCCATACCACCTCTGTCAACCGTTAACTTTGTCTTCATTTCGATCATCTGTGTAGATCAGTTGTCATGCCTATCAACAGTAAGGTGGTCCGGATTACATTCTAGACCCTAAATGTTGATTTCAATTTGAGAATGTATGGTTTTTATGAATCAGACATAAAGCAGGTAGAGAAAATTACTGTGACGATGCTAGCTTAATAAGTTGAATATTACTTTTACTTTGTAGGCCCCTGGCTTAGTCTGAAGTTTGAAGGTGCATTGAATATTATCTCTACTAGACTCCCAAAGGATGTTGCCAGTCTTTTGAATTAAACTTGAATAAGGTTGATTTGTATTCCCTGTTAATCAAAATTTGAAATGTTGACATTAGAAAATTTCATTCAGTGCTAATTATATATGACTTTTATGAAAGTTAGGAAGGAAAGAATCCTACATTTTAAAGTTTAGTATCAATCTAAAGCCCTGTGAAAACAATAGTGAGTAGCTTAATAAGCCATCTTAATAAGATGCCTTAATAAAACTAACCAGTTATTCTAGCTTGCTGTGTTTCACTTGGCAGTATGAAAATCAGTGACTCGCTTCCTCCATCATTAATTGAAACTTTTCTGGGTTTAAAATGATGAAAAACCTCAGCAGTGTTACAGCAGTGTTTCCTAGCCTTTCTTGACTCTTGAATCCCTTTGGTAGTAATAGATATTCTCTAGGTAGAATTGTGAGCATCCCTTTTGGTTGATAGAAGAAAAAGAAGTTAATTTGCATTGATTTATAATTTTATTTAAGTGCAATCTTTAATATTCATAATATGTAACACCACATGGTATTTGACTTACTTCAACCATATAAGAAAAAACATAATTTATTAAGTTTTTTTGTGGTGTATTGTTTGGTTTAGACACTATAAATACATATTAAAAAGTAGATTAAAATTTAGTAACATTAAATAACTGCTTGTGAGATTATATTTGGAATTCTTAACATTTTACTTTTATTTATTTTTTTAACATTTTACTTTTAAAAAGGAAGTAATAGAGTTTCTTAGCCTCTGTTTGCTGGAATATATCCACAAATAGCACATTATAGATATTTTGGTCTTTACTTCAATATAGCTAAAGATTAATTAAGTTTAATTATTCCAATATTTCTTGTCCTTTTTTTTTTTTAAGTAACAGCTACTAAATAAGGTGATATGAGAACACAATTTCAAGAGCTGGCGAAGAGAATAGATAAATCTTACAGATTTCTCATTATATCCACATTAATTTGTGTTTCAGCATCAATGTACTTTCTGCGTCCTCTGAGTATTTAGAGGTCCATTAGTGGTGGAAATTAAACAATTTACAAGTGAGGAAGAAAAATATAGTAAAAAACAACATGTTGACGAGCTGTGTTCAACTGAATGATTAACCACCTAAGATATTGAGTTGTGAACATGCTATGCTGATTTTTGCTTAACCTCCACCTTGCTCATTCATATCCAGTCACAAGTTATCAAAGTAATCCATCTTAAAAGCCAAAATAAAATAACAATGAGCAAAAAATGTTTAATAATAATTTTATGCTTTTACTTCAAAAATGGAAGTCAGAACAGACATAACCACCTTTGACTACATGATCTCTTATGAATTTTTAAATTACAAAAGGAAAAAATGATGCTTTAGAGAATTTTGTTATATAGTTTTGCACACCTTTTTTACTCATCAATTTTAACACACTTTATATTGTTCAAAGGACATTTATTTTCTCAAAAATACATTTTTTAATGTTCATTTTTGAGGAAAAGACACAGAGTGTGAGTGGGGGAGGGGCAGAGAGAAGGGGAGACACAGAATCTGAAGCAAGCTCCAGGCTCTGAGCTGTCAGCACAGAGCCCCACGTGGGGCTCAAACTCAGGAACCCTAAGATCATGACCTGTGAGGAAGTCAGACACTTAACTGAGCCACCCAGGTGCCCCTTTCAAAAATACATTTTAAAATACTTGATTTGTTAACCACCCCCCCCAACACATATAAAGTGAAATAAATTACCTGAATGAGTTAAATTAGGATATAAATTATTGAAAGAAAAAAATCATTTCCTGGAAAAAGTGTGTGTTCGAGCATATTAAATAAATGTTAATGGTTTCTTTACATATTTTCAAATAAGAGAACATTTTTCAAAAAAGGAAATTTAATAGTTCGTTATAGAAACTGTATGTTTTTAAAAATTAAGTAAAGGGGCGCCTGGGTGGCTCAGTCGGTTAAGCGTCCGACTTCAGCTCAGGTCACGATCTCACGGTCCATGAGTTCGAGCCCCACGTCAGGCTCTGGGCTGATGGCTCAGAGCCTGGAGCTTGCTTCCGATTCTGTGTCTCCCTCTCTCTCTGCCCCTTCCCCGTTCATGCTCTGTCTCTCTCTGTCTCAAAAATAAATAAACGTTAAAAAAAATTAAGTAAATATTTTTCTCATCATGAGCAAAGCATACAACTCTAAGACCTGATGTGCTTATGTTGGCTGACTTAATAAACATTAATCTTTGCTAGTCCAGCTTATACCTTTTATCTTTCCTGTGCCAACACTCTGATTTTGCTCTGAAGTATTCTACAACTTGCTGTTATATGATATTAGCCCGAGAGCTAGCTTTTCCAGTTTTCTGAGTATGCTTAGTATATTCTGTAACTAATAAATCAATAAAACCTTTTGTAATGTACAAACTCCTATCTCTATGAAGCAATTATAAGCAAACTGTAAATGAACACGTGAGTCCAAGAAAGGTATGTTGTGATTATATTGACTCTGAAAACATTTGTTTTTCATAGAATACATCATTTATTGTTAGGTATAAATTGATCATAGTGTTGCTCATAATTTTTTGAATAATAAATCCAGTGGGTAGTAAAACAATAAAAATGTTTATATCATAAGAATACATTTTAATTACTCTGAAGAGCTACATGTTAGTGGTATCTTTGAACAAATTAATAAATATGAATCATATTTCTTATTTAGAGAATGAAACTGAGACCTGTTAATAAAATTTTTATCCTTAGTAATTCAATTTTATATTGGCTTCATACATTTTCTGTATCATATTATGATAGATAACAAAAATGCATTAAAAACTTTTTTTTAATGTTTATTCTTGAGAGAGAGAGAGAGAGAGAGAGAGTGCATGCACGATAAAGGGGTGGGCAGAGAGAGAGGGAGACAGAATCGAAGCAGGCTCCAGGCTCTGAGCTGGCAGCACAGAGCCCAATGCGGGGCTCCAACCCGCGAGGCATAAGATCGTGACCAGAGCCAAAGTCGGACGCTCAACTGACTGAGCCACCCAGGTGCCTCTGCATTAAAAACTTCAAATAAAAAATTTTTAAATAACATTTAAGCAACAATTTAAATACAAGAAAATCTACGTTGACTAGATAAGTGTGTGTAGAAGGGAATAAGATGAAAGCATTGAAGAATTTATGTAGCAGTCATGTCATCTTGCTCATTTTTAAATAATTCCTGCTTAATGTAATGTTTCATTACTCAGTGAAATTTGATCAAGTCTTAAGATTGTACTTCCATGATCAAACATAGCTTTGGTACTGTTTTCCTGATAGATTTTATCACATTCAGAAGTAGCCCTTTTGACTACTAGCAGTTGTTTGTATTTATCATTGATTTAATTGATGTAGAGGTCCTAATTAGTTATTATAAAGTGAAAACCTAGATATAAACCTTTATGGTTGGGTTGGTTGAGGAGGTAAATAGATGAGTTATGATAGCCATGCCAAATATAAATATTAAACTTTTTTCAGATCTCAAAATCTAATGTGTTTCATTCTAAATAAAAAAGGTGAAAGAGGAGAACATTCCTAATTGATGAAAGGCCATGATTTAAATATTTTCCCAATTATAATTATAACAGCAGGATCTTGAACAATTTTATTCATGTATTTATTCAAAAATATTTTTTAAACAGTTACTATGTGTCACACAGTGACACTGTTAGAGGAAGAAGCTGGGACCAAAAGTATAAATGGACACTGGCCAGGGGAAAACCTTCCATGTGGAAGCAAAGCAAAGAACTTGGCACCTTTGATACACTGAAGGAAGATCTTTGCAGCTGGATGATAGCTTGGACCATAAAAGGAGGATAGAGTAGTATGTAGAGTCAGATCTTAAAGAACGTTGGCACCCTTGTTAAGGTTTTTTCTGTTAGTTTCCATTTTTAAACTTTCTCTTCCAAGCAGTTTCCATTTTTAAACTTGATAGATTATAATCAGGGGACATGTTCTCATTTGCATTTTTAAAAGATTGAAAGGCTGCTCTGTGAAGGATAACCTGTAATGGGACAGGTGTAGAAGTAAGGAGACTCATTAGGAAAGAATGAGAAATTGTAGTGACTTGGACCAGAGGAGTGTCCTTGGAGATGGAGAGAAGAGGGACTTGAGAGCTACATGCCCTGTAGGCAGTAGACTTTCTGGATGGGATGCAGGGTGTCAAGGAAAACTCCCAAATTTTTGTCTTGAGCAACCTGATAGATGGAAATACTATTTACTAGAATTGGAAAAACTAGAGGAAGAACAGAGTTGAAGTGGAAAGACATTTTTAACAAGTTTAATTTGAGTAGTATGTGAGACACCAAGTAGATATTTATATTGATAACTTTATTTCTCAAAGAAGGATTTAACAGTTATAACAGAACTTCAAATTGTTAGTATGTCCATTTGACTAAATATTTGGGATTTATATTAGTTATATTATTAAAAATTCTAATGAAAAGAGGATAACCTTTCATGTTCTCTTTTATGATAATCATACCATTAAGCTCTATGAGGCCAGATACCATCCTGTGATGTGTTTGATGTCTACAATACCAGGCATGATCCAAGAACATGAATTAGTATATTTTTCCTTCCAGTAGAATAGATCATTTTTATCTGAAAGTTTGCATTGAACCATCTTGCCAAGAATTAGTTTAGGTTTTAAAATTCTGTCATTCACATGTATGTATCAGTATTTTTGTGCCAGAAATCTTTGCTATATGCATTTCTTGCTAATAATGAACTTGTATCATATTAAAAGATATAATGGATACACATTAACCAGGCAGGTATATAATTGGAAACCATAATTTTATGTTACATTTTGTTTCAGAACAAAAAATGTTTTGCTTTTGAGATTTATATTAGTTATCTGTTGCTGGTAACAAATTACCCCAAAACTTAGTGGCTTAAAACAGTTATTTCACAGTTTCTGTGGGTCAGGAATCTCAGTGCAGCTTTGCTGGGTCCTCTGACTCTGGGTCTCTCACAAGGCTGCATCATCTCAAGGCCTGACTGATAAAGATCTACCTTCTGGATGACTCATATGGCTATTGTCAGGATTAAGTTCTCACAAACTTTTAAACTACTAGACTATGGTGTCGGTTCCTCTCACACTCAAGACATCAAGGCCTTTGGTTCCTTGCTATGTGGGCCTCTCCATATAGCATCTCACTACATAGCAGGCAGCTTTATCCAAATGAACAAGCAAGGGGACGAGAGGGAAAGAGAGTAAGTTAGCTGAATGGAACTCACAGCCTTTTTGTTACCTAATCACTGAAGTCATATCCCATCATTTTCGCCATATTCTGTTCATTAAAAGCAAGTCAGTAGGTCCAGTCCACACTACTGGGGAGGGGATTACACAGTGGTGTGAATACCAGGAGGCAGGGATCATTGGGAGTCATGTCAGAAGCTGCCTCTCACAAAGTTTTTTAAAAGTTAAGTTACTTTTATAGGGTCTTAAGTAGCTGAAAATTGACATCCAGTTAATCATATTACTTCATGAGCAGTGACAGTTGTGGGAAAATGCACAACCACAGTCTGACCTTAGGATACCATCACAATCCTCTGAAAATCTACAAGATCCTGTCTAAAGAAACCAAAGGTCATGATGGGGTCAAAACTTCTAAAGAAACCAAAGCCTGAGCCAAAATTAAGTACCAAGAATCATGCATATTCAGAAACTAATAGATCATGGACAGGGTAGTCAGTAGGATCCGTCTGTGGTGCTCTCAGTTCTGGAAAACTTCCCACTTACAAATTTCAGTTTTAAAACTCTAAGTGCAGCTAGCTAATGTAAGAAACAAGGAAGGAGGAATTAGTGTTTTACTTCTTTTAGATGAATATGAATACAGAGAATCTGAGTCAAGATTTAAGCCAGCCCTACTAGTAAAAGTGAGAAGAATAAAATAATGGCCCAAGGCTCAGAGGAAGCACTCAGCTGTGGTAAATGTAGCAAACCAGTCAATATTATTTGAATGTATGTTGAACTGTAGCAGTTTTATTGGCACTTCAAATCTGTATTGATGCTATTAATGATGATAAGCATAGTTTAAAAATTCAATAGCCAATGGAAATTCAGCAAAAAAATAAGTTATCAAATTTGTGTTTAAACACGGAAGCTTATGTGTAAATTAAATGTAATAATTTTTTAAATGTAATAATTAACATGAAAGAGTACCAAAAATAAGTTCAGATAATAATAAGCATGATTATTACCACATAAGAAATGTTAGTGAATGGACAAAATATTTTTGGTAATAGAAGACTAAAAAGGGTTTGAAATAATGAATGAGAGTAGTGCCTGCACTTTTCTATGTACCTTGAGTTATCTGAAGGTACTTAGAAAATGTTTTGAAACTGTATTTCTTCTGTTCTGCAGTTCAAATGTCATTTCAATCAAGTACGTACTGCTCATCAAGCATTGAGGTAGACACTGGGTATCTACCCAGTGGAAATCACTGGTAAATAAGATTAAAGACAGCAGCACCTGCTATCACTGAGTTTACAATCTAGAAAAGAATATTGACAAGTAAACATTAATTATAAGAGGAAAAATGTGTGGTACTGGAGGGACACTAGGAAAACTCGGGTCAGTCAGGGAAGGTTTTATACTTGTAAAAAAAGCATGCATGTTCTGTTAACTCTGTGGGTTATGTTTCTAGGAGTCTTGATTACCAGTTAGAAGAATGTGCCATAGAAAATGGTATCAAATTGAAGATTCAACCTCTTCCCTAAAATATGATTGGGAAATATCAAATATGCTATGGTATATGTACAATATTCACCTACTAAAGAAATAACACAGTACCTAATTGGATCCACATCCTTCATTTAAAGCCCTTGGGAATATGTGTGTTTCAGAATTTAGAATTTCTCAAAAATCATAAAGGCAATATGATGTATATGTAACACCAGCTGTTCTAGAAATGCACCATGTAAACAAACACATGAATATTTCTGCAGTGAAGTATATGAATTGTCACTCTCGATCAGGTTTTCCTGCTACCTGAGTTTGCAGAAAACTTATAAAAGTATTTTGGCTTTTAAGAGCTTTATGAATTTTGGAATTGTACATTAAAGGATTAACAGCCTCCTTTTCCATAAAAAGGTAGTTGGACTTGGTAAATTAACAATAAGGATGCCTGGTGAAAATTTTACACTGTTGTTATGCCTATGATACCAGTCATTCATTGAAATTAAGGGGAAAGATCTCACCCACTCCTCATTGATGGTATATTGACTGTCTCTCAGTAGTGGGGAGCATCAATGGGAAAAAGTAGACAATATTCGTATGGTTTCTTTACCACAGTATGTCTAAGAGATTATGGCACATCAAAAGCTGTTTAAGTTTTAGGGACAAAGGAATCACAAAAGAATGAGAACTACTTTAAGTAGGAATTTTGATAACTTTATTGAATATTAGCCTCTCCAAACTAATATTTATGCCAAGGCTCAGGTCAGGGTAGTGTTGCGTATATGCTGCTTTATAATACCAGTAGGTATAATAACTTAATGGATTAGTCTGAGTTTATTTTGAGGAACTTTTCATAGGGGAACTTTTTATATTTCAACATTTTCTCCAAAACTTTATTTCATTATAAAGTTTTTTTCCAGACTTTCATAAGTCAGTTAAGTTCCATGTTTAGTGAGATGCATAACCACCTATTAGTTGGGTTAAATAAAAAGAAAAAAATCAAATACCACACATTAAAAGATTTTTTGAAAGAGGGATTTGTGGTTTTATTTGGAAAAGATGTCCTTTTATTACAGGCTCCAGCCAGCTTTTGAGGGATGGGCCACTAAAGGAGAGGACAAACTAGAAACAATTAAAACTATTTTTAGAGCATCAGGTTTTCATTGAAGCCCAAATACAAGCTGTTTTGACCTTCTCCCTAAAGACTTTTTTCCTCACAATTCCTGTGAATGTGATCACTGTTTTAAGCAAAGCATTTTGCCTGTCATAAATAAAAACCTATACTGATTGTATGCAAGAAAATGAAGTCAAATTTGTATAGTTTCAGTGCTAAAAAAAATAACTATGAAATCATAGTCTCTAAAACATTCTCACTTCCTTACATACTTTCAAATATATAAGCACTGATGGTTAATTTTTAGCCAGTGCAAAACATTATAAAATTATAATTTTAATCTTTAAAAAGTTGCTCTATGTATACATCTTTTACCAACTAGAGTGCAAATTCTGTGAGAAGAGAATCTGGGCTTGCTTATTTGTTTGTTTGTTTGTTTGTTTGTTTAAATCTGCTGTTAACAAACAGTGTTACAAATGAGCAGCCTTCTTTAAACATATTTACATAGTTTTTCAATTTTAACAAAATTCCTAAAAAATGAAAAACTTAAGTTTCAAGAAAGTGTGCCATTTTAATTCTAAGTATTGCCAAATTGTTCTTTTAAAAAGTTAAATCAACAACTCATAATTTATAAGAATGCTGATTCCGCAGTTTTCACTACTATTTTGTATTATTAAGGTTTGAATCTTCCAATCTGAAAGATGAAAAATTACATCTCATTTCAATGTGTACTTTGATGATGAATAAAGTTAAGCAGCTTTTTATATTTTTATTTGCAATATATTTTTATTTGAACTGCCTGTTCTAGACTTTTCCCATTTTTGTATTGTATTATTTATTGATTTTTAAGACCTCTTAAGATAGTAAATAAATCAGCTTTTTATTAAATGTACTGTAAACATTTTTCCCCATTTCAGACTTCGCTTACATTATATTTTTCAAGAGAAAAGTTATGTTTTGGTTTGTTTTTCTGACAGTGTCAGGTTTGTTAAATTGTGGTATCATCTGATAACTAAGGCAGCTTGCCTTCTCTTGAGTTGCTTATTTGAGGTTTTTTTATTATTATTACTTATGATTATCTGACTAGAAAAAGTACTAGAAATATTTATAAATTTTTTTTAATGTTTATTTCTGAGAGAGAGAGAGAGAGAGAGAGAGAGAGAGAGAGACAGTGTGCGAGTGGGGGAGGTGCAGAGAGAGAAGGAGACACAGAACTGAAGCTGGCTCCAGGCTCTGAGCTGTCAACCCAGAGCCTGACACCAGGCTCGAACTCACGGACCCATGAGATCGTGACCTGAGCTGAAGTCAGCCGCCCAACTAACTCAGCCAGCCAGGCGCCCCTAGAAATATTTATAAACGTGATCTTTGTGTTCTTTTTTTTTTCTTCTAAACAAAAGGTTGTTTTTATTAATTGGCAGCCCAATGGGTTTTTATACCTTAATACTAATTCAGGTTGGTTTATCTTCACAAATAAGCTATTTAGTCATGTTCTTCAGCCATAAATCTCCCCTTCCAAAGTAAATATCCTGCATAGATAGAACAAACAGGATCAAAACACAATAGAAAGCTTGAATGCTTAGGTGCTGGATTGGCTTCATTTGTGTGTGGGAGATGAAAGGAAAGTACCTGAAAGAGCCTTTACTGTGTAAGGAAATCTGTCTCTTTCAATTCAAATCATTGTTTTAAATATTGTGAATACTTAAAGTTGTATAGCCTTGATGTGTGATGTTAAAAAAAACAACAGAATAAATAATTCTTCCATGTTTGTATAGCATATGTCCCCTTAATTTATTTTTCTGGGCAATTTCTTGCTATGAGAAATACAATGATAAAACTTGAATAATATACATACTGAATATAAATACTTTACAGCCACATAGAACTTTTAAGTTCTCTGTCAGTCTCATGGAATTCCTACATCTGGGGAGAGTTCAGCAAAAAATTAGTGAGAATGGGAAGAGAGAGAAAGAGGTTACATTTCTGTCTTTTAAATGCCCTCTTGTTCACTTTAGTAGTTATGTACATGTGTTCATCTTTACCAAGAGATGTATTAATTAATATTGTTTTGATAGGCCAAATATTTTAAAAATGCTTTTTAATCACAAATAAATGTTTTTCAAATTACTGAAACAATTTACATTAATTCCTGAAAAAATTTTAAATATCACTAAGCACTCTGGTTTCTCTTCAGATCATATAAACATTTTGCCTTTTAAATATCACCAGGCAACTTGGCATTCTTACAAAATGTTTTCGTATATCACATACGATTTTATAATCTAATTCACTTAATATATGATGAATAACTTTGTCATTATAATCTTTTACTATGTAGTTTAAATGGCTTTAAATCTATTGTATGATTGTATCATAATTTATTTAACCCATTACTGTTACTGTTGAGTTGCTTTAAAATACTGCTGCAGTGGACAGATTTGCAGCTAAATATTTGCACATATCTGCAATTACTGCGTGGGACACAGATTCCTGGAAGTGGAATTATGAGTTAAAAAATACTTAGAATTGCTAGAAAAGGTTTTAATTAATTAGAAAAACAATTAGACTATAGAAGTGCCATCTGAAGAACTGCAGATTTTAAATCTCTTCGGGTATGTGGAAAAAAGAGAAATATGGTGCTGAGTGTTTTATAATGGATAGATAACGTTTCATCTTGTCCTCTAATTATAAAATACATTACCATAAATACTTTTTGTGTTAAGAATGACCTAACTTTGGGGCTCCTGGGTGGCGCAGTCGGTTAAGCGTCCGACTTCAGCTCAGGTCATGATCTCACGGTCTGTGACTTAGAGCCCCGCGTCGGGCTCTGTGCTGACAGCTCAGAGCCTGGAGCCTGCTTCAGATTCTGTGTCTCCCTCTCTCTCTGACCCTCCTCCATTCATGCTCTGTCTCTCTCTGTCTCAAAAATAAATAAAAACGTTAAAAAAATTTTTAAAAAAGAATGACCTAACTTGTAAAAGCTGTATATAAAAGTATATACAGTGATAGCAGGAATTTAACTTGAATGTATTACTTATGGTACAAGAACCGAGGCAATTTTTTCAAACTTTCTAGCCTTTTTTAATAACGGCTTTTTTCATAGCTGTCAAAGACACTGGCACATAATAGAGCAGAATGATGTGAAGCCATAAAAGGCAGAGTGTGTGTCCCATCAAAGAGCTGCCTTACAGTGGTTCAGATTGAGAAAGTTTAGACAGGAGTTAATAGCTTGTTTTGAGGATAGTAGTCATCTACTGTTCTCAGTAAGCACGTCAAAATAGTGGACCAGCACTTGTGACAGGTTAATATAAATGATTTAAGACTTTGGGTGTATGTATATAGCATTAGAAGCACGCTGCCTATGAAAATTTTTTGGCAAAAAGGTAACAATTATGAGTAAGATGAACTCTTTTCAACTGTTCCTTTACAGCTGGCAATACCTTTTCACCTCTCCATTTATTTCATTGTAAGCACGAATAGAAAAATTTCATGGCCCGACTACATAGTACCTGGAATTAAAGATATATTCACTCTTCTTGAAAAGATACGGGATCTTAGAGATAAATGGGGGAGGCAACAAATTTGGATTTTATTTTCATTTGTTACTTTTATTACAAGATACAGAGAAAGACTGTAAACACACACACACACACACACACACACACAACAGTGTATCATGTACTTAGCACTCTTTTAAATTTGGTGGAATGAATAAACAGTATGCCATAAGGCTCTTGCCCATAAGAAGTTTAGGGCATTGTTGTTTGCTTGTTTCCAAATACTGTTGCAGTGAACACACTTCTAGCTAAAAACTTTAGGCACAAATTCCTGGAAGCGGAATTGTTGGGTTCAAGAGTATATGACATCTTGTATCTGTATATAATGCTAATAATATATTTAAAAAAATATATATGTATATATTGCCTTGTTTTTTTTATTTTTTTTTAATATATGAAATTTATTGTCAAATTGGTTTCCTATATTGCCTTGTTTTTTAAAATTATTTTATAGTATAGAATGGAACTAAATAACCTATTAATTGTTCAGGGCAGGTAGTACAGGGAGAGGGAAGGCCTCAAGGAAATTGAACTTGGCCTCTAGAATGGGTGGCATATGAATAAGTAGAGAAGAAAGAGAGTGTAGAAGAGGAGAAACAGCACAAATGAAGCAAAGGTACACCTGTGAATGTATTATATAAGAGGAGATAGTTTAGAAGTCAGCCTGGCAGGAGTGCCCCATCCTGTGGGATTATATCGGATAGGCGAGGTGAGTTGAATTACTATGCAAAGGCAGATTTCAGGGGTTAGGGAATAAGAAACTAACGTGGAGTTTTGAAAGCAGCAAAGGTCACTTGAAAGAAATAGCATTTTAGGAATATCAGGCTCACTTAGCACTGGGGAAGATTAATTGAAGCAGTATGGTTTTAGAAGTCAGAGTACCACCTAAGGAGCAACGGTAATAATATAATAACAGACAACTGATGTGCTGGTAGCAGTGAGAATGGGAGAAAAGGATTCATATCAGAAACACTATAGAGAAAAACTGTGATCTGGTGACTAAAGAGATGTGAAGGGTAAAGAAGTAGTCGGTATTTTAAGATTTTCTGCCTAAGAGATAGGAACAACACAGTGCCATCAATAGGATGTCTTTTAGTTCAATGCTAAGAACTAATTTCATTTTCTTTTTGTATAACCCTAACTTATAAACTTATGAGAAAAAATATTAAGTTGAGTTTGAGAACACTACTGTCAGATGGCAGATATAAAACTCATCAAAATTGGCTTCCAGAAACTGAAGAGCAAAAGAAGGGAAGGCTTCTAAGGATTCTTCTCAAGGAATAATAGAAATACCCATGAGAATGTCTTTGGAATGATAGCTATTTAGATTATATAACTCTATTTCCCAGGTAATTAAACTCTTTCTGTGGAGTTTAGTGCTAAAAGTCAGAATGTCCAAAGTTATTCTGAATGATAAAGATTATTCTGAAGAGCTGTATCTCAAGCCATTCAAAGAGAGGCCAAATGTCAAGGCTGTGATTTGAGGCGTCATTCTTCAAAAGGCAATAGGTAACTCCTCTACTGGGCAAATGGCAGATTATTTCCTGAGGTGATATCATTGGTGATATCTGAATTATCTGAACCAGGCTGGTGGGTGAATACTTAAAAGTCCAGATATAAGCAGCTGAGAGCAGCATATAGAAAGAATTTTTAGAATTATTTTATTTAAAAAGGCACATGATGAGGATAGCTATTAGCAAAGATTTACAGCAGTAATTCATTCCTATCATCTAGGTTATTTATTCAAAGAAATATTTCTACCAAATTTAGGTAACAAAATACATACCAGAAGATGTAAACACTACCATATTGTCCAAACCTAAACTAAACTGAGGAAAAATAACAAATTATAATTCATGTATCATGCCTTATAGAATATCTGAAAAACCTTTAGGATTTTATCAGAAGGCAG
Organism: Lynx canadensis; assembly: GCF_007474595.2. Classification (NCBI taxonomy): domain Eukaryota; kingdom Metazoa; phylum Chordata; class Mammalia; order Carnivora; family Felidae; genus Lynx; species Lynx canadensis. The sequence goes on from NC_044308.2 coordinate 86,572,108, forward strand.
GTTTGAGGCTCTTTTCTTCACACTCAGATGAGAATTGCTCTCCAATTAAGATAGAAGAATAGTTTTCATTGGCTTTACAAGTGGCTCTCGGGTACTTAGTTAATCATAATTATAAGTCCTTATTTATTATCTTTGCTGCCAAATGTATGGTAGTTTCTAGAATATAAAAATCTATGTATTGTTAACAGTGCAAATACTGTAAATCTAAAGGAAATCATATGAAAAATCTATCTTGGTGATTACTCACTGTAAATAAATTAGAACATAAGTATAATTCACATTTAAGACCTTTGTAACTCAGTCCCTGAAGCAGTTTGCTAATGTCCTGTCAGCTGTGTCCCTATGTCACTAACATACTACCAATGAATAATCTAGATACTGAGAATAAAGCCCATTAATCCCTAATACTAACACTTTAACACATATAAGAAAGATGTATGTGATTTAATTTCAAGTCTTTTATGGTGCTTGAAAAGTATTAACTGTGAAGTGAATGGATATTAAAGAATGGAAATTACATTTACAAGTGGCATATAAAAATCAGAAAGAAATGAAACTCAGTCAGAAATGCTCATCTTTCTATGCCTCCAGAATTCTTTATCTATAAAGAATATATATATCTATAGATATAGATATATAAATATCTCTCTCTCTCTCTCTCTCTCTATATATATATATATATTTGGAATAGACACTGTTTTTGAGATGAAAATACAAACTTCTTCTACATATGTAGTATTAATCTTTATAACATCTTCCCTTTTAAATGTTGTTTAACGGCAATTTTAATTAAATAATGTATGTTCTACGGGCGCCTGGGTAGTTCAGTAGCTCAGGTCATTATCTCGTGGTTCATGGGTTCATGAGTTCAAGTCCCACATCCAACTGATAGCTCAGAGCCTAGAACCTGCTTTGGATTCTATGTCTCCTCTCTCTGCCCCTCCCCGTTTGCACTCTATCTCACTCTCAAAAATAAATAAACATTTAAAAATTAAAAAAAAAATAATAATAATGTATGTTCTATGACTATTATGTGTCAAACTTTTCAAAGAACTCTGCTTTTTCATGGCTATATTACTTTGCTAAATATTTATGTTTTAGAAAGATTAATTTCTTTTATTTATATAAGGAATTTAGGACTCCATATACAATATCTGAGTCCGATAACATATAGTTTTAAACTGCCAGAAATAAGCAGTGACTACCTAGAAGGTTCATAATATCATGAATGCGATTAAACTTCAAACTTCTATTGACTATATCCTTATCTTGAAACCAAGGATCAGTTCGCCATAGGAAAAAAAAAACTTTGACAATATAATTGAACAGTTTCAAAAACACTTAGAAAGCAATGACTTATCAGTCTTAATTTTCAACAAAAGACACTCTGAAAATAGTGAAACTAATATTTTAAATAGGACAGTGATACAACCAACAAAGAATCCATTTTAGTCTAAAAGAAATAAAGGATTTCTATATGCTTTCAGATGTAATTTAAGCAAGTGTTCATATGGATTGTCCTAAAAGCTGGGAAGCAGGGGCAGAACACAAAAACCAGAATAAGAAAAGGAGGAGGAATCTTCCCACAAATCTGCATCCTTTTTGAATATACCAGTATCATACCCTGGTTCAGTTCTTAGAAATCAAGAGTTTTAAATGAAGTAATTTAAATGGTTGACCCTGTTATCAGCTTGTCTTTCCCATATTTTGTCATGTGCCTGCTTATCAGTAATCCACATCCGTGGCAACTTCATTTCTTTGTGTGCTTCATTTTTTTCTCCTTGCAAGTTATGAAATCAAAAAGAAGAGACAAATTTTCAGAATCAGTAATTCATTAATGTTATCACATTAACTAAATCCCTCCTGAAGCAAAAAGGATAACCTTAACTTAGTTCTCACTTAGGGTGAAGTTTCATTTAAGATCTTTCCCACCAAGCTCCCAAACTCCCTCCATTTAAAAGAGAGGAATCTTGGGGTGCATGGGTGACTCGTTTGAGCAACCAATTCTTGATATCAGCTTAGCTTAGGTCATGATCTCAAAGTCGAGGGATCGAGCCCTGTGTGGGCCTCTGCACTGAATGCGGAGCCTGCTTGGGATTCTCTTTCTCTTTGTCTCTCTGTCCCTGCCTCACTGGCACTCTCATACTCTCTCTCTCTCTCTCTCTCTCTCTCTCTCTCTAAAAATAAATAAATAAACTAAAAAAAAATAACAAAATGACAAGAATCTATTCAGATAACTGCTTATTATATAATCTTCTTCTGCAAGGGCCCTTGACTAAATAAACTATTTACTTCAGGGGCACCTGGGTGGCTCAGTCAGTTAAGTGTCGGACTTCGGCTCAGGTCATGATCTCACCGCTCATGAGTTTGAGCCCCGCGCTGGGTCTGTGCTGACAGCTCAGAGCCTGGAGCCTGCTTTGGATTCTGTGTCTCCCCCTCTCTGTGCCCCTCCCCCGCTCATGCTGTGTCTCTCAGAAATAAATAAATGTTAAAAAAAATTATTAAAATAAATAAATAAACAAACAAACTACTACAGATCTTCACATGGAGTAACTTGCTTTCTTTATTTTTGAAACCTCCTTTTAAGGGTCATCATCAAAATTTAAATCTATTTTTTAGAATCGAGAATGTAAATGAAATTCCTTTACTCTTTATTACCTGTGTGTGTGTGCATGTGTGTATAATATCTATTCAGAAACAACTAGATAATATCCTGTTGATGTTTGAGAGCCTGTTATGCTAGTTACCAAGTACCACTTACTTTATGAACAAAATACACATTGTACTTGCTCTCATGGAGCTTCATGGGCCTTTTACTGGTGTTGAGTTTTCTTGGGAAACTTACATATGATTTGAATATCCTTTCATAGACAAAGTGAGAGTCCAATAAAATTGTCACTTGATCTTAATTCATCCTATTATCTCAATCACTTTCTGATGTTAAATTAGGGGCTTAAGCAAAATAACTCTATTATCTTCTATAAGTCCTTTTCTAGTGCTGCCATAGACTAATTGGAATCCACCAGACTATGTAGACATCTAATTTACTAACATTTACAAAAAACATTTACTAAGATTTACAAAATCTTTTTTTTTTAATTTTTTTTTCAATGTTTATTTATTTTTGGGACAGAGAGAGACAGAGCATGAACGGGGGAGGGGCAGAGTGAGAGGGAGACACAGAATCGGAAACAGGCTCCAGGCTCCGAGCCATCAGCCCGGAGCCTGACGCGGGGCTCGAACTCACGGACCGCGAGATCGTGACCTGGCTGAAGTCGGACGCTTAACCGACTGCGCCACCCAGGCGCCCCAAGATTTACAAAATCTTAATCTCTGGGTAAAATGATACCAAAGTTATTATTTTAAAATCCAAAACTTGAAATAAAATTACCTTAGAGATACAGTAACAAAGGAAATATAGCTTTACTCTTTCTCCATGTTCTAATTGTAAAATGAGATGAAACAAATGTAAAGAATGCCAAGTTTTACATTAAATTTTGATTGTTAAATGTTTAACTTTTATTTTTACTAGTCACGTAAATTGATACTAATGACATTATGATTGATTGACAAGCCTGATTTTTCAACATTACATGGAAGATGGCAAATGTTAGTCTACATTTAAAATAAAGGCGAAAAAAAGGAGAAAAAATGAAATATGGCCTTTTGTAGCAACGTGGATGGAACTGGAGAGTGTAATGCTAAGTGAAATAAGCCATACAGAGAAAGACAGATACCATATGGTTTCACTCTTATGTGGATCCTGAGAAACTTAACAGGAACCCATGGGGGAGGGGAAGGAAAAAAAAAAAAAAAAAAAGAGGTTAGAGTGGGAGAGAGCCAAAGCATAAGAGACTGTTAAAAACTGAGAACAAACTGAGGGTTGATGGGGGGTGGGAGGGAGGGGAGGGTGGGAGATGGGTATTGAGGAGGGCACCTTTTGGGATGAGCACTGGGTGTTGTATGGAAACCAATTTGTCAATAAATTTCATATAAAAAAAAATAAATAAAATAAAATAAAATAAAGGCAAGTTGGCTCCTGGGTGGCTCAGTCTGTTGAGCATCTGACTCTTGATCTTGGCTCGGGTCATGATCTCACAGTTCCTGGGTTCAAGCCCCGCATTAGGCTCTGTACTGGCAGTATGGAGCCTGCTTAGGATTCTCTCTCTATCTCTCTCTCTGTCTCTCTCTCTTCTCCCTCCCCCACTCACACACACACACACACACACACACACACACACACACAGACACCTCTCTCGCTCACTCTCTCTCTCTCTCAAAATAAATACGCTTAAAAAAATAAAATAGAGTTAAGTTTTCAGTGCTTGTCTACACATTGAATAAGGAATGTGTGTATCTAATCTAAGCAGAGTTGAGTGTGCATGTACTAAGATTTTTTTAAGTTCTATTTAATCTCAGAGATAAAGTTCACTGCTTAATTTCTGAAGGAATGATAATTCTTTAAAGATAATGATATCTTCTAAGTGATGATGCTTCATATAATGACATCAGAGGAGCTAAATTAATCTATCCATATTATTTTACCCTTTATTATAGTTACTTGAAATATTTTTTTATACAGCAAAATGGTTTTGGGGAAATGATTGAATTGGATTTGACATGAAATTTATGCTAGAAATCAACAAGCTAATTAGTAAATGGTTAGTCATGATGCATTAAAACTAAATATTGTTGACTGTATGTACCCAATTTGTTGTTTTTCTTATTTTTCTTTTAATAGTGTAGATGCAGCCAAAAATATGAGTTGACCACAAATAGGGACAATTTTATATGCAGACAGAGATGACAGTCACATTCCTGGTTTCATTTAAGAGATAATGCAATCCCCAAGATATATCTATTTTCATACCTATCAATTGATATTTAAAATTTCAGTATCAGAAATAAACAGATTTAGGTTATGCTTTGTTTCATAATAGAATGCAGAAACTCTTAGTAGCCTTTTTATCAATCATATAACATTGTTCTCAGAAAACATTTTTTTTGAGCCAGTATTAAGAATCAAAGGGAGGAGAATGCAAGAGGATTAGACTCTTAATGGGAAGCAAGAGAAGTACCATTGGATCAACTTCTGCACAGCATCGGTTTTAACTTTTGGCTTTTGGTTGTGGTTTTCTCTCTCTCTAGATGTCTTTATTACTGGTGGAATTCTGTTTCAGCAGTTATCACTACCAAATTATTTTAGGCTCTTTGAGAAATAAAGACAAACTTGACCACTCTCACAGTGCTGCCCCATGATTGGCCCAAACAGAACAAAGGTTACTTGGACTACTTTGTAAGAGGTGTAGGGAAGGCATGACCCAAAATCATTATGAAAACCATAATAATTTTTTAAACTTAAAAAAAATTTTTTTTAATATTTATTCATTTTTTGAGAGAGAGGGAGACAGCGTGAGCTGGGGAGGGACAGAGAGAGAGGAAGACAAAGAATCTAAAGCAGGCTCCAGGCTCCAAGCTGTCAGCACAGAGCCCAACGTGGGGCTCAAACCCATGAACCATGAGATCATGACCTGAGCCAAAGTCGGACACCCCACCAACTGAGCTACCCAGGCACCCTTGTAAACTTTTATTTCCTGAGTATCATCTTGTGTTTGGGATAGTAGAGGTTGTGAAAACTATGTATACTTAATTTACATTACTGATTTGAAAGTTATTTTTAGGTCAAAACTAGAGCTGAGAATGCACCACTTTTGCTAAATGCAGCCTTTTCAACTGAATGTATCTAAACAAAACCTAGACATGTACTTTGCTTCAGCCTATGAAGGCTGTAGGTTTACCAACATTTCAGTACTTGTGGGAATTCTTAAATCTCATGGCAATCATAAAGTATTGGAGAGACCTCAACACAGCAAACCAAGGAGGTACTAAGAGGGCCTTTTAAAACGTTTATTTATTTTTGAGACAGAGAGAGACAGAGCATGAATGGGGGAGGGTCAGAGAGAGGGAGACACAGAATCCGAAACAGGCTCCAGGCTCTGAGCTGTCAGCACAGAGCCCGACGCGGGGCTCGAACTCACGGACCGCGAGACCATGACCTGAGCCGAAGTCGGCCGCTTAACCAACTGAGCCACCCAGGCGCCCCAAGAGGGCCTTTTTAAATGCACTCTTTGGTATCTACATAATCTCAAATATTTTACAAGGATTAACGGGAGACAAATGCTTGATACTAATTATTATATCCATGTAAATTTATCACTGACATGTTAACAAGGCTAAGATTTGTAACACAGTCCTTTGTCAAAACTTTTTAAAAGTTTCCCTAGACATTTGCTTTGGTAATATTTTTCTAAGAAATTAACAAATACCCTTTAAATCTGCTTTATTATAAAAATCTTAAAAGTGGTGCTCATCTAGAATTCCTGTTTATTATCTACTTATAATGAAATATTTGTGAAGTTCTTTTCAAAATATTTTGTATGGATTTCTATAGTAAACAATTGTCCTACATCTTCTTTCCTTCAGTAAATTGGCCTGGTGATTGACTTTCTGTATTGTTGCCAGTATCAATTTTTTCCTCATTATCTCTAGTATAATTACATTGGAAATCTTATTTTTGCTATTAATATTACAATGTCCTGTTCCAGATAAGTAAATTATGCCCATTTCCAGATTAGCCACAATTTATTATTAACACTGAGTTTGCTAACAAGAATATAAAAATGTATTAGGCTTTAAATTTTATTAAAAAAACAAGATACATTTGTAAGTCCATATCCATTTGAAAAATGATATCTTTTTCGGTAAGGCAAAATGCATAATACCATCATAGTATTGTTAAGTTGGTAATATTTTGGAACTTATTATTTGCTTTTAATAAAGAATGACTCGTGGACTTTCCAGTGAAGCGTTTCAGTAAATATATCTTGAATGTTGAAACACAGGTAGACCAACCCTTAAAATTAAATTTAAAAATAGAGTAAATGCTATGTGCTGTGAACCATACCAGGCATGATATCAACTTAAGCAAGCAATGGTCTACAAATTCATCATATTTGCCAAATACCATCACAGCCCAGAAACTCTTGTTTCCATGCCACAGATGATCAGATTAGACCTATCTGGATATTTGTAAAAGCCCAAATTAAGCTCTTTAGGTACTCTAATTGAAATAGTTGAGTGCTTTTGGATGGCACCCTACAGCCAGTCCAGTTATGTTAGTTGCAGACCTACTCACTGATGTAGCCACTAAGGACTGATTATCTCTGGCAGCCAGGCTGTTCCCAGTTACCCATACTTGGTCTTGCAAGTCTAGCTGCAACTCAGAAATTAACCTCTATAACTGGTAGGTAAGGAGGAAGAACTCTAATATATCTTGATTTTAACAGTCATTTGGCAGACTATCTCAAAATACCTTTGTGGACAAGATCAAGAAGGGATTGCACAGTTCTGGTAATTCATAGCTTATTGAATAGGAATACATATTATGACCCTGTAGGGTTGTCTGTGAGAGTTTGTCTCAGTACTTTTTCTGTTCAACATATTTCAATTACCTAAGTTAAAAACATGAAAGGTAAGTTTATCATAACTACAAGAAGTGATAAACTCTAGATGCCAAAAGATACTAATTTGCTGGAAAAATGGGCCAAATTTACCAAACTGAAATCTAGCATAGATAAAGGTAAAATCTTGCTTTTAATATCAATATTATGGAATAAAAATGGCCATGATTTTTTTTTGCAACTGCGCCTGTCAAAATGTGGAATTTATTTCCCTGCCCTTTGAATCTGGGCTGTCCTGTGACTCCCTTTACCAAGTGATGTTGTACAACTTTTAAGCAAGGCCTCAAGAGACCTTCCTGAGTTCAGTATTACCCTCTTGCTGATGTGTTCACCAGGTAAATAAGTCTGGGCTCATCTGGTTGAGAATGAGATACTACAGAAAGAAAGAGTCCCAGCAGAAGTCAGCACACCTGTCAGGCACATGACCACCCCACCCCAACTGACTGCAGCTGAATGAGTGAACACGGGCAAGGCTAGCAGAACCACCTGACTGCCCCAAGCCCGAATGGACGTGAGTAAATAAAATAGCTGCCTTTTTAAGCCACTACATTTCGGGTGGTTTATTGTGCAGCAATAAATGGAAAAGAAATATTAATCGTATATGAAATAGAACAGACTTGGCTTGGCCTGATAGTCAAAGCAGGCTAGCATTTTAAGGTTAAGTCAGTAGTGAAACATGGCAGCATTGAAAGAGAAGTAAAAGTCTAAATCAACGAAGGTATCAGGCCCATGTTTCTTTATAATGATTAAACTGGATTATTATATAGGGGCCAATTATTTTTAAAGACACTAGACATACCAGAGAATATCCGCAAAGAGTACCGATAATGGTGAGCAGTCTACTAACTTGAATGTACCAGCCATTTGAAGACTGGAAGTGTAAACAATAAAAACCAGTAAAGACTGCTTTCTTAACATTTTGATAACACCTCATATGAGAAATCAAGTAAGGTAATGATTTAAAAGGTATGTCTACGGGGATGAGTGGGAGATCCAAGGAGGTATGTTGAAATAAGGAATAGGGGCGCCTGGGTAGTTCACTTGGCTGAGGATCTGACTCTTGATTTCAGCTCAAATCATGGTCTCACTGTTGTGGGGTGGAGCCCTGTGTGGGGCTCTGTGCTGGGCATGGAACCTGCTTAGGGTTCTCTTTCTCCCTCTCTCTCTGCCCCTCCCCTGCTCGCACTCTCTCAAAAAAAAAAAATAATAATAATAATACAAGGAATAATTTTTGGCCATGTAATTATTATTTAGTTCCCCATTCTTTTCACTTTCTACCAATTCTTGTTTCCACCTTCTTCACCATGACTTTTCAACCCACTGTCCCATCTACTCCTACACTCACTTTTTCACTTACAAACTCTTTCTTCATTTTGTTTCAAATGTAAATAGTCTTTCTTCTTTTCTCAGCTTCATTCTTTCCTCATGTGGTATTTACTTATTTCTTATGTGTTCTTTTTGTGAGCATATATGTGTGTTCATATTTATATGGCCGTGTCTCTATTTATTCACAAGTATATGTGGATATGCCCATTTTTATAGGCATCTGTGTATCTTTTCAGTTACATTTTGTGGCTAAAATGGAGCAAGAACTTCTTACCACATTGATTACAATTTATGCATGGGAGAATGGGTGCACTCTATCCATTGGCTAATCCATTGGCTATTCACTTTCATACAGCTCTGTGCTTCCTCCTTCGCCATCTTTCTCTCCTTCTCTTTATTCCTCTGATCTCAGCTCTTTTCAATCTGCTTTGTGGCACCTTCTTTCCATTGTTACTACCTTGCATCTATCCACAACTTCTACGCTGAATGTTTCACACACACATTCTACCTGAAACAAACTTACCAAGGACACTTGTTTCCTAGCAGCCCAGTCTCTTCCCCATACCCATATACTAGGACAGCAGCCTTTTTCCTGTACCCATATACCAGGAAGGAGAGTTCTTCTCGTTCCCCTTTGCTTCTGTCATAGCTTCTGCATCGATGTAAAAACACTCGCTCCTTTGAGATTTACACCATCCAGCTTTCTCACTCTCTGTCTCATCTTTTCAGTGATATCTACTGATCTCCTGATCAGTGCCATTTCCTTTAAATGTATTTCAGGCATCTGATTCAATGTCTTTCTTTCTATCTACCCCAACTTCTGCATTCATACTAAGAAATTTCGGTGTCAATGTCAGTAATGTGTCTGTTCCTTTGTCGCTTGAATGCTAATGACTTTTACCTCTTATCCACTTCAACTACAATAGATGTTGGCAGAACTTTTCTAAATATGAAATCCTAAGATCACACTTGCCTCTCCAACAATAACCACAGCCTTACTCCCAACTACTCTTGCTTTTTAGCTTAACCACAAATTAAGACATCCAGTCTCTTGCTCCTTTCATTCTTTTTCTGAACTGACAGACCTTTTAGACTTGCTTTCTTCCCTACCCAATCTGAATTCTAGGTTTAATCACTTTTTCTCAAGGACACAGTCTTCTTGTACCTTTGTCTTACACTATAAGTCATAAACTCTCAATTACTTTTATTATTTCCCCTCCCCATATCTATCCCCAAAGGATAGACCTGATGTGAAAACTAGAAGTCATACTACTATGATGATCAGTATCTCTACAAATTTGCAGTCTCTAGCTATAGCTGGATCATCAATCTCACCTAGTATTTCTTTTGCATATTCCAAGGCACCTCCCTTCCTTGTCACATTAAACATTCAGCATTTTCCTCTAGCCTTTTTCTGTACCCTATGTTTTCATCAGAGAACTTTGTCTCCTACTCCACGGGGTAAATTGAATCTAGCGGACATAAGTTCTGTCAATTAACATCCTCCATACCTAAATTATCCACAGCTGTATTCTTCCTACCTCTTTCCCCTTAATCTCCAAGGAAAAATTGTATATATATTTTTGAGACAATGCTGTAAGTCATGCTTACGATTCCGTCATCTAGACCCTACTTAAAAAGGTATCATCTTCCTGCCTTATACCTTGGTGTCTTCCTCTAGTCTTCTCTCCCATAGTTCACAAATATATTCACATGCCATCAGTTTCTTAAAAAACTTCTTCAGCCATACATTCCCCTATAACTATAATCCTCTTTACTTTCTAGCCAAGCTCCTATAAAAACAGCCTGTACTTAGCCTTCAATTTTCACTTTCCTCTCAGGCTTCCTCCTACTTCCATCATGCCATTAAAACTGCACTGAGAAGGTGGTCATTTCCCAATTGCCAAATCACATGGGCACTTCTCACTTTGATATTGGTTAAGTACTTAAACTGTTGATAGCTGCCTTCTTGAACTGCTCTTCTCTGAATTCTGTGACAGCACCTAGTCTTGATCCATCTTTTACATCCCTATATCCTCAAATTCTTTTGCCAGTCTCTTTACTTTAAATATTTGTTTTCTTTGGATTTCTATCCTATTCCCACATCTCTTCTTAATTTCTCTTTCTAAGCATTTCCATCTACTCCTGTGGCTTTAGTTACAACCTAGAGCAACCTAGTCATGACCCAACTCTTCAGCCTCAGTTTCTACCATTCTCCACCTCTAACTTTGTGATCCTGAGAAAACAAATGCTATCAATAGCACTTGACACATATCATGCTTTTCATGCCTCTGTGCCTTCACAGATATTATTTCCTTTGTCTGAAATGCCCATCCTGCCCCTCTCCATCCCCTCCCTTCTTAAGATGACTGTTTCCTTCTTATCCTTCAATACTTAACTCAGGCAAAATCCCAGGAAGGCTTTATATGCCTTTCCTCTCCTCCTCTACCCAAACTAGGTTCTGCTTAATATCTGTGTATCCTTTTATTACAGCATTTATCAGTAACTTGTTGTTGAAGTTATCCATATAAAGATCTATTTCCCCACCCTACTGTTCCTTATAAGCTGGGACCATGTCCTGCTTTTTGAATAATCAATGCCTAGAACAGCACCTGGTACATAGGAATTACCAAACAAATGCTTATTGATTGAACTGAAATCTATATCATAAACCTAGAATTCTCTCTTTAAGACAAACTCTTATATCCAAGTATCTACTTAACATCCTACTTATATGTCCCACCAACACCTCAAATTCATGTGTACCAAGCTGAACTCATCTTCACACACACATGCTCCCCAATAAATTCTTCTGTTCTTCCTCTGCACTGTCTTGGTTAGTATATCACTATCCATCTAGTCACCAAAATCAGACACCCAGTAGTCATCCTTCTTGCCCACCCCATCTCTCCCCATCCTGCCCTCAGAAGTCACTAAGTCCTTGGGATCCTATACTTAGATATCTTTCAAACTTGTCCCCTTCTTTCCATCTACACTGCTGTTGTTTTAGGTCAGGCCTTTAAGTCTTGTTAGGATATTGTTTTTTTATTATAGTAAATCTTCATAACAAAGTTTACCATCTTAACCATTTTAAAGTGCACAGTTATATGGCCTTAAACACATTCATGTTATTGTGCTCACAAAGATTATTTTAATCAGGAGCTATCTGGACTTCCTACCTATAGGCTAACCTGTCTCCATCCCATTCCTACATCTTTGCCACTATAATCTTTCCATAATGCAGATGATGTTACTAGATGTGTTAAAACCCACTCACTGCTTCCCACTGTCACCATTAGTGGTTTCTTCACAAAGTTTTCACAGGTCCAAGCTGAAATGAGAAAACTAAATAAATAAAATGTACCAAGTTTTTCTAAATTTTTTCAACTTAATGAATGACAACATTGATCAACATAAATACTGAAACATGCATGGGGGGCAAAGTCAATTTTGCTTTAGATATGCTAAGTGTCATATGCCTGTAGAAAAAGCAAAAGGAGATGTCTTAAAGGCAATTGGGTATATGAGTCTGAAACTCAGAAGGGAGTGAGAGTAATTCAAGCCCACGAAAACTCAGAAATATGCCTTAAAAGTTGGTAGTACTTTTGGGAGCAGTATAGTACACCAGAGAGATCAGGGGGGGTGGTGATTAGACTTACCATCACATCCTAGCTCCAAACTCACTAGCAATAAGGCTGTGATCAAATTACCCTCTATATGTTTTGGTTTTGTCAACCAATGATAATATCTACTCTATGGAGTTATCATGAAAATTAAATATGTGCATAATTTGTTTCTCATAATTCATAGCACATAATCAGTGTTTATTAAGAATTATTTACTGTTTAACATATCTCATAATATTCAGTAAGAGTGAAAAATAGGGGCGTCTGGTTGGCTCAGTCGGTTGAGCATATGGTTTTGGCTCAGGTCATGATCTCACGGTTTGTGATTTCAAGCCCCACGTCAGGCTCTGTGCTGACAGCTCAGAGCCTGGAGCCTGTTTTGGATTCTGTGTCTCCCTCTCTCTCTGCTCCTCCCCCGCTCGTGCTCTGTCTCTCTCTCTCTCTCTCTCTCTCTCTCTCTCTCAAAAATAAATAAACATTTTTTTAAAAAGTGAAAAATAAAAGTAAACTGATTAGGAAAATTGGTAAATAACTATGTCGGAAAATTATGTATTCCATTGTAGTATATACACGTTATCTAAATACATAGAAAATATAAAAATCATGTTAATTGAAAAAATAAGATTTCTGTCTAAAATATATCTGTAAGTATATTTTTCAAATTTACTATAGTAAACAGTAGTTTGTAACTATTATTTCCTAATTACGTGCAATGTCATCAATTTACTTTGTTAATGTGTTACTAAAATCGCAGGTGAAATATACCCACAAATACTTTCCCAATTTAACTTAACTAAGAGCTTAAGGAAAATTTTTCATGAAGCTAAATAATCCATTAAATCTGAAATCTGTCGCTCTCTAGTAACCGAGCCCTAGTGGAAGTAACTTTGAACTAAGAACAAGGAAACCAGGCCCAGATTTGTTACTGTTTTACTACAGTCCTTGTATAAGGGTTTACTTGTCTGTGCTTCAGTTTCTTCATATTTGAAGAACTCCTAATGGAGTTCTCCTAATGGAGAACTCCTAATCCTAGCTCTAACCCTTTTCCTATTTCATGAAGCCCTTGGGAAACTACTGTTGAGTAACATCTGAAGCAGTTGGAACCTAATTTAATAAGCTACATACTTTTTTAAAGGATATAGTTGATTTGGACAGTAAAGAATAGCCTGCAGGCGAATCCACAAGGTGCTTCGACAGACGTATGCAGCTACCTTCCTGTTGGCACGGTCCACGTCTGGCAGGTGAATTCCATTCCTTACAAGAAGGAATAGGTGCTTCATTGTGTTTCAGAAGTCAGTACGCTTTTACAGAACGAAGTCATTGACATTTTTCTCATTTCTGAGATCAAATTTTCATAAATCATTCAACCTGGATAAACTGAGAATGTGGTTCATCTAGTAATTATTGAAACATAGTAAAGGGCAGTGCAAGATGTGATATTTAAGTATTTCCTCCTAACCTCTTACCTTAGCAAGGCATAAGAGTTCTAAACGGAAATATGTCCTAATCTATAAAAAGGAAACTAAAGTAAGATGAGCCTATTAGCAAAGGAAAAGTCAAAAGAGGCACAACACAAATTCATCTCAGTAATTTGGAATGCCATTGATTCTGAATTCATAGTAATAATGATAACTATACAGAGTACAACTTTTCCATTATGAGGAATTTTTTTAATGGTAGTGTAAATCAGATTGTAGGGGAAGGATATAACTAACCAACATGAAAGTAATATTTTCTGCCTTTTTTACAATATATGCCAAAAAATGCTATTAATGGCCTGTCAATGTTTCCACTGGGAGTCATTTTTTAAGTTAATTGAGGTTACTATCATACTTTAACAATACATTTAAAATTTCATCCTGACATTTTTCTTGCCCTTTCTCCAAAATTAGGTTAGTGAAACTTTGTCTTAAAGAATTTATGTAATCCTATATAAATCATCATATTCTTGTTTTCTGTTAACTGAACTCCATATATGCACAATCATCCAATAAACTTGAGCTAACTTTCAGTGTTGCATGTAAACCAGAGTGTGTGACACTAAGACTACCCTCATTCCTTTAGGGTCTAGCTCTGTGCTATGTTTATTTGCAAAGGACCCTCATGCATGGGTCCATATAAATGAGGCAAGCTGGAGCAGACTAGACTATGTCGCTCACCAGTCTTTGAGGAAGAAGATTGTGTATATATGAAAACTGGAAGATTTCTGTGTGTGTAACATCAAACATGATTTTTTGTTGAGGTTTTATGCTTTCCGTAAAAAAACATAATAACAGGAGAAAAATTAATGGTCTGATTCCATCATCTCTTCTCAAGCAAAATCTCACTGATCCACATGAATGTGATCTCCCTCCCATAGAGTAGCCTAAGAACACTACAGAATAGACTTTTGAACTTTTGACTTTATTTTCAAACTTATTTTTAACTATTTTTAAACTTATTTTTAAAAACTATTTTTAAACTTTTGACTTTAAGTGGTGAGTTTTTAATCAATTAAAAAAAAATCACATATCCTTGATTAGAAACTATAGAGTCGTTGCTAGCCTATTTACATTACTCAGAATAGAAACTTCTTTTTAAATGTAGTACCAAAAGTCTGGTTTTATTAGCATCAAACCATTTGTGTATACCTAAATTATTTTCATGCCACTAAAGCATGAGTTTTTTCCAGCTAGCTACCTAATTCCTAATTATTTTCATCAGCTGACTCTTTGAAAAAGGAAGAAATTTAATGCATATGAATTGTACAACATAATAATGTGTTACTTATTTACCTAAGTAACAGGTGTGAGGTTGATAGTATTTCTGAATTAAAGTATGTATTTCTTAGGTAAAAATCAGTTTGAAACTGCTCTGCATTTAATGTGCCATCTTCGCATTGCATAATAAATGATTCATTCACAGCCTTCATGCAAGCAGGTAAATGTAGTGAAATGAGTATGTTACATTTTTTCATGTAGCGTCTAAAACTGACATAATCTGAAGATGTGGGTTAAAGTTTGTGTTGTTACTGTTTTTTTTAACCTCAGATACGTGGCACTCTGCACCAGTGTCTCTTGCTGACAGTAATGCTTTGTCTCTTAACACGACTACCAAGACTGCTTGGTCACAGGCAAATACTGTTCTTTTTCAGCCAAAACATTCCTGACAATAATTGTACTTTTTGTATCCTTTTTTTTCCCCTCCCCCCCACCTGCCCCCAACCTAGGCTGGAAAGGCTGGTGGACGTCCTGAGGAAGAAGGTTGGAACAGGGACCATGAGGACAGTGATCTGACTGAAAAAAACGACAGTCTGGGGAAGCAATCACATCTGGTGACCAGGCTGCTTCATTCAACACTGTGTAAACACTAAAGCCTTAACTTAGCAAACAGTTGTTAGAAGTGGGACACTCCAACCACATTCCAAGCTGAGATAAAATCAGATCACAAATGTTTAACCACTTTGCTGCTGACTTATTTATCCAAATGTATTAACTACAGACTTTTACCAATGAGTAGCTATAAAGTTGTAGCTTATTTTGTAACTATTTTATATCACTCTATTTGATATAAATCTTTTTACTGAGAGGCCATTATAGGTCATATCTTCACATACGTCCCTTTCTGAATCAAAATGCAGCAAAGTAAATATTGTCTAAACCTTAATCCATTGTGTTAGGTCAGAACTTCAAATACGTGCATTTTTCAATATAGAGTTTATTTCTTAACTGATGAGAGCAGCTCAGACATGAGAATGTATAGTCTTCCTCCAATGCATACACATGATCTTTGTTAATATTAAAGAATATTAAATATAAATACCAAGAATTAAATGTATAATTTGCTCCAATAGTTTGGTACATTAAAATTACATTAATCAAGGAATGATTTTTGTTTCACTACAAATAATACAAACTGTTTTCAATAAAAAAGAGGATATTGTTCATGTGTACTTATGGATTCATATTGTCGATGTTTTTAATGTTGTGTCTGAATAATGATCTAAACTCTATTTAAACTGTAGAAATTGCCAAGTCTGTCTAATAGGCTGGGACACCTCTGGCTTGAAAATTAGCATGTGCCAGCATGACTCTCAAAGGCAAGAGGCCATCAAAAACGTTAAGTATTCTTTTTGATTATCTTTATTTAGATTATCATTTGAATTTTTGTTGTGAAGGAGGGGAATCCAAGATACGATATACAGTAAAATTGTAATGTAAAAATATAAGGATGTGGAAAAAAGAAAACTGGCAGTTTGGCTTGGTTACCTGCTTTTCCTTTTATTTAAAAAATTGAAATAGTAAAGCATAACAATCACTTCTAGTCATATGAAATTATGAATAAAACCAAGATTTATGTATTTGGCTACAGAAAAAAAATACCTTCTTTTTTTTTTAGATTGAATAGATGAGAGGCCAATAGAAGATGACTGTGGCCGCAACAGGATGAAATAGGCAAGTAGAGATTGAATTCGTGAGAATTTTGTGGGAAAGTGAAAATTTTTCCAAGCCCATACAATATTTTAATTTAGCTTTAAGACCGAGGTAGATTCTCTACCATTGCTTATTTTCAGGACAAGAACAGAATAGTTTATTGCACCATGCTTTGGATACACCAGCGGAGATTATTCATGTGATTTTTTTTTTTTTTTTTTTTTTTTACTCTTGCAGGAAAACATAAGGAGCTTTATCATAGGGCCACAAAAGAATCATAATGTTAACAAACTCGATTTCCTTCTCATGGAATTTTTTAAACTGCCTGGCCATTAGAACCATTCCATTAAGTTCAAATTTAGAATGTACTCATGTCACCTGCTTTTAATTATTTTTTTAAACTATTAGAATTAGAAAATAAGGAGCAACAAGGGCTAGAAATAAGCTAACTGGATTTCTTCTACAGTCCCAAAGAGATTATAGCCTTTCATAGGCCAGTGACTATATAAATAGAGAAATTTGAAATAATGTGGTCATGCATGGAGTCTCCCCTCTGGGCTGTCATGGAAACATGTGGGAGCCCCTGTTTGAAGGAATAGTGCCTTGCAAATCATGCAGGTAAATAAAGAGGAACAGTTCTTGTCACAAAATAGTCCATTCCTGAATCCTCTTCAAGTAAACCACAAGTAAACCTGAATTTTGAGGTTAGTCCTAAAGAACAGACACATCTTTCCTGAGTTATTTTGCTTGGGGTTTTATAAAACACACAGTAAGCATAAAGACATTTTACAGCTTCCAAACATCTCTTTGTGTACTGAAATGATTAGATTAGAGCAACCAATTCCTGTAATCAATATCCAGAACTTTGAAAGAATCTGATAGTATAAAGTTAAATTTATAAAACAATTCTAACATTTACTATTATCAGTGTAGGTAACCTCCGCCAAAATACCACATCCCCTTGAAAATGAGTTGTCTACAAAATTACAAATGCTAAGTATTTCAGCCAAATATTATCATTAATTGATTTCTTATACTTAAAAATGTCCACCAACAATGTTTCAAACCGTCTTCACTTTTGTTCATATGAAGGAGTTACCTAGCTTCTGAGATCGGTTCTCTAAATGCTCGGTAATATGATGATGATGGTTTTAGTGCTGTTGTTATTATTATTACATTGTACAATTGAAGAAGTAGACTCAGAATCCTAGGAATTTGCCAGGGACTGGCGAGGACTTACAGCTGAGGTCTTAGGACTAAACTCCATGTAGCTGTAGTTCTCTAAACCTTTCTGTAAGGAAAAAAAAAAAACTGAAGATTTTAACTCTTGCAATTTTTATTATTATGCCATTTCTTTTCTACCAATACATATGAATTCACCAACAATTGAGATTGTATGCATTTCTTTTAGTGAAGTACAATAATGTGAACTGCATGTTTAAATAGCATCACATTTTTACTATCTCTCTACAGTGTTACAGTAGCAGCATGCTTTGCCTTAGGCTACAGTCATTGGGAATACTGTGACAATTCATTGTTAATAATAAATAACCTTGAGTTGCTTTGTGCCTGATGCCAAAACCTGACAGTGTAGTTTTATTGAATGGTGGTCTGAACTTCAAGGCTTACTTTATCTCCTACAGCAACTATTAGAAGTGGAACTGGTTATAAGCAAGTTATAAGCAAGGTTATTGGTTATAAGCAAGGGATAAGCAGTTATAGCAAAGTTATTAGTTAATTATTAATATATGAGAAACTTTAATTCTACTTTTATAAATAAGCCGTTATGTTAAAATAATTTAAAATATTCAAAATATGATATCTAATAAAACATTTTCCCTTTTCAATGAGAAAGCTGATCCTCTGTATATATCCTTATTTCAAATAAACTGAAGAATCTTGTCAGTCATTTACTGACAGAATTTATTTCAAAAAATGTTAGAATATTCAAAACTTATAGTTTGAATATTAGATATAGTTGCATAGAAAAGCATTTTTATATGTAGCATTTTTAAAGATTATGGTTATTTTTGAAGTTTCTCTTTTCAAATACTCATGATTAATGAGTCATTACAATGATAAAACATTTTACACATGACTTACACATTTTATCTCCTCACATAAGTAAGGTTTGTGTGGAACCCGGATTTTTCCCCAAACATCATTTTGTTATTGATAACTTATTTACAGCTAACCTAGCTATTAACCTATTCATGTCTATATACATGTGTATATCTGGATACTTAGAGCATACACACAGACACACACAAATACATTTGCCTTTTTAAAAATTTGATTTATAAGTCCACTGTTAGGCTCCAGTGACTTCAGCATTTTGTTCATGTTTTATTAGAAATGCACGTGGTTTCTGAGGCTTTTAAACAAATACATGGAATGGTTGAAAGATTTATATTGCTCATGCTTAGCTAAATATGTCATCTCTAGAAAAGATGTGGTTTGTTTTGGCACTGTTTTAAAAACTCAAATATTTTAAACATTTGTTAAGTTGGAGCTTGCACATTTGAACCAGTAGCATACGTTCCAGAATAGTTTCTCAAGTTACCAAACTTTCTGTAATCCGTTTACTAGAATAACCTCTATTGAAAGGTTTTTCTGTTCTTTTTTTAAGTACTTTAATTTATAGAGGTTGGAGTTATTATTTTAATGTAGGATTTCATAGATAGAATTGGACAGTGATGAATGTGTATTTTTGAGAATCATCAAAATACTCTGTACTGTTGATATTTCTTTGCAAAAACTTTAATATACTTATTTTTAATTTTATTGTCATCTAAAAAGTTTTGGAATACACTGGTACTTTTGAAGTCACCAGTTTCTTGACTATCTGATTATTAACAAAGGTGAATTTTTTAAAAAGTTTTATTTATTTTTGAGAAAGAGACAGAGCGTGAGTGGGGTAGGGGCAGAGAGAGAAGGGGATACTGAATCCGAAGCAGGCTCCAGGCTCTGAGCTGTCAGCACAAAGCCCGATGCAGGGCTCAAACTCACGAACTACAAGATCATGACCTAGCCAAAGTCAGACTTTCAACCGACTGAGCTACCCAGGTGCCCAATAAAGGTGCATTTTAATGCACAAACTCAAATATCTAAAATATATGTTTACTTTTTATTCACATAAAATCCCCTACTGCAAATCCTACACATTTCAATGCAATTCTGAGACATTGATCTTAATCAAATTTATAATGATACAATCCTGAAGACACTGCACTGGATATGCCTATAAAATATACTACAGTAAGAAAACAGATTAAGTTCACCATCAAACTGTGTTTGACAAGTTTAATGAAGATAAAAGTTGAGGGGCACCTGGCTGGCTCAGTGGGTGGAGCATGTGACTGTTGATCTCCTGGTCATGAGCTCGAGCCCCATGTTGGGCATAGAGATTACTTAATTAAGAAAACGACAAGAGTTGGTATGAACAAATTTTTTTAGATACCTCAGGAACCTTTAATAACTATTTAGATACAAAATAAAATCATAGCAATAAATATTAAAGAGAAACATTACTTTTGGTAAATACAGTTAGAAAGAACCTAGAAAAGGAGATCACGTCTCTTAATGAAAAAACAGTAGACTGATTCAAGTCCACTGCAAAGCACCTCTACTAACTTTGCAATTTGTATGTGGAATTTTGCTGTAACCAATAGCTGAAATCTAAAAACACTGCTTCTGTTCTGTTCATTCAATCAAGGTAAGGTAATGTAAATACGCTACCAAATACTCTATCACCTGCAGTGAACTTAGAATTTAAAGCTTAAAGTATATGGCTAGAAGAGGACCAGGGTGGGGTGGGCAATAAGAATTTTGGGGGCAGTGGCGCCTGGGTGGCTCAGTTGGTTAAGTGACCAACTTCGGCTCCGGTCATGATCTCGCGGTTTGTTGAGTTTGAGCCCCGCATCAGGTTCCGTGCTGATAGCTCAGAGCGTGAGCCTGTCTTCGAATTCTGTGCCTCCCTCTCTCTGTCCCTCACCTGCTCTCTCTCTCTCTCTCTCTCAAAAATAAATAAAACATAAAAAAATGTAAGGAATCTTTGGGGCCAAGATTCTATAAACTCATCATGTCTAAAGTGTCACATCACTGTTGATAAAAATTGTTGAGTTACTGTGTCTGGTCTTTGTGATATTGTTACCATACGTTGTACTTCTATATATGCACACAATAATAACATTGTTATTATTTTTTGCTTTAAATAACAGTTTTTAAGGAGGTTTTTAAAAGTAAGAACACCACTATTTTATATGTACCCATGTATTTACCATTTCCAGGGCTCTTCTTTGTGTAGATCCAGGTTTCCACCCATCACCATATTCCTTCTTCCTGAAGCATTTATCATTTATAGTAAAGCAGGGCTGTGAGTGATGAATTCTTCCAGCTTTTGTATGCCTGAAAATGTCTGGATTCTTTTCTTTTCTTTGCCTTTATTTTGTGGAAAAAGGCTTTTTTGGATATAGTATTTTAGGAAATTTTTTTTTCAGTATTTTCAAGATGTTGCTTTATTGTCTGGCTTGCTTTGTCCCTGCTCTCATTTTAATTTTTGTTCTCTACATAAAAACGTCCTCTGGCTGCTTTAAAGATTTTTCTCTTTGTCATTTGTTTCAACCAACGAGATTAGGATTTATTATGATATAGATTTCTGCATGTTTCTGTGCTCATGGTTGGTTGAATTTCTTGGACTATAGGTTTGTAATCTATGAATTTTTTTTTAATTTCAACCATTACAGATGAACATAGGGGAAGGGAAGGAAAAATAAGATAAAAACAGAGAGGGAGACAAACCATTAGAGGCTCTTAGAACAAACTGAGGGTTGCTAGAGGAGAGGTGGGTGGGGAGATGGGCTAAATGAGTGATAGGCATTAAGGAGGGCACTTGTGATGAGCACTGGGTGTTACATGTAAGTGATGAATCACAGGGTTCTATTCCTGACACCAATATTACACTGTATTTTAACTAACTTGAATTTAAATAAATAAATTTTAAAATTTCAACCATTATTTTTCTAATAGTTTTCTGTCCCCCAGATCTTTTTCCTCTCCCTCTGGAACTATTACTTTACATATATTAGACTGTTTTAAGCTGTCCTACAGCTCATTCATGTTTCATGTAATTTCTTTTTCCAGACTGTTTTTCCTGTGTGCTTTATTTTAGTTTCTATGACTTTATTTTCAAATTTACTAATCTTTTCTTTTGCAGTATCTAATGTGTTCATAATTCCATCCAGAACATTATTCTTTGCAGGCATATTTTTCATCTCTAAAAGTTAAAGTTGGATATTTTAATTTCTTTTATCTCTCTCCTAAATTTATTCATGCCTTGTGTTATCTTCTGGAATACACAAAATATAGTTATAAGGACTATTTTAATGTCCTTATCTGTTAATTCTATTATCTATTCTATTTCCAGGTCTCTTTGTTTTTTGTTGTTGTTGTTTTCTTATCACGAGTTGCATTTTCCTGCTTTGGATGCCTGCTGACTTTTTTTTTAGATGCCAGTCATTGTGAATTTTAATTTGTTGAGTGTTGGGTATTTTTGTTTTTCATTAATGCTTTTGGAACTTTGGAGATACAGTTACACTACTTGGAAACAGTTAGATCCTCATTATAATGCTCTTTTGAGCTTATTAGGCAGGATCAGAGTACCTTTAATGTCAGGCTGATCCACCCCACCCCTCCCCACCCCCCCACCCCCCCCCCCCCCCAGTTTAGGCAATACCTCTCTGAATACACTACTTATGTACAATGGGGTTTCTCTACCTTGACTGATCACAGCCTTGTATGAATTTTGATTATTATCTTGCCAACTCCTTTTTTTTGGTAATTCTCACCCTCACTCAGTAGTTTACTGTCACACATGCTGGTCAACACTCAGAGGAAGAGTCCGGGAATGCACTGCAGTTCTGCAGAGTCCACTGCTCTCTTGTGCTCTCCCTGTGGAGCACT
This sequence comes from Lynx canadensis, assembly GCF_007474595.2. Classification (NCBI taxonomy): domain Eukaryota; kingdom Metazoa; phylum Chordata; class Mammalia; order Carnivora; family Felidae; genus Lynx; species Lynx canadensis. The sequence continues at coordinate 86,594,953 of NC_044308.2, forward strand.
CCTCACTACATGCAGAATCTCTCTTCTTCAGTAGTCTGACCTGCAAACTCTAACCACATTCTCAGCTCTGTGTTCTCGACTCAGGGAGGCTGCCAGGCTGTTTCGTTACCCTTTCCTGCTCTCTGCTCTCTAACTTCTCCAGATAGTAAGCTGGGTCAATCCTCGAGCTCACTTCATACGCTTCCCTTCCCTCAGGGATCACTATGCTGGGCTGCCTGTTGTCCGAAGTCCAAAAACATTGATCCATGGATTTTCACTGTTGTTTGCTGTTGTTGCTGTTGGTTGATGGGTTTTTTGTTCTTTTTTTTTTTTAAGTCAGAGGGTAAATGTCCTGGTTACTCCATCATGCCCAAAAGTATAAGTCCTTCTATAACTGTTTTTTTTTTTTAATTTTTTTTTCAACGTTTATTTATTTTTGGGACAGAGAGAGACAGAGCATGAACGGTGGAGGGGCAGAGAGAGAGGGAGACACAGAATCGGAAACAGGCTCCAGGCTCTGAGCCATCAGCCCAGAGCCTGACGCGGGGCTTGAACTCACGGACCGTGAGATCGTGACCTGGCTGAAGTCGGACGCTTAACCGACTGCGCCACCCAGGCGCCCCTATAACTGTTTTAAAATATCATCCTGTTGATGTCTAACTGCCTTCTTCCCTGTTGAGAAATTACCTGTCGGTCTTAATGTTTTTCTCCTGGAGGTAAAGTCTCTGTTTTCTCTGATTCTTTCTTGTTTTTATCTTTTTCTTTGTTTTTGACAGTTTTGTGCCTAGATGTGGTCTTTGTATGTTTCTTGCTCGATTTCATCCATCTTATTAAATCTCAAACTTGATATTTTTTGCCATCTTTAGGAAACTTTGGTCAATATCTCTTTCTCCTCCTTCTGAAATTCCAATTATGTATATTTTATATTTATTCACTGTGTTTCCCCATATTGCTGTCACCCTGTCCTGTATTTTCCTTTTTTTTTTTTTCCTTTATGTACATTAGTTTTGAATTTTCAAAATTGCCTTTTATTTCACTAATCCTGTCTACTGATGTTAAAGCTGTCTCTTCAGGTCTTAATTTCAGATTCTGTACTTTTCAATTCTACAGTTTCCTCTTGATTTTTTTTTTTTTTTTGGTACATTCCAATTCTCTGGTAAAATACTCACCTTTCCAAATATATTGTCTCCCCCTTTGCTTCTGTTTTCTTGAATATACTAGTCATAGTTACTTAAAAGACTATGTCTACATGTCTGCTAACTCCACTTTCTGAATCATCCATGGTCTGTTTTTGTTTTTTGCTTTCTAGATGCATGGTCCTGTCTCTTGGCATGCCTATTAATTAATGGTTGACTAAATGCAAGACATCCTGACCCTCTAGAAGATTCTGTCTTCCTCCAGAGAGGGCTTAACCTTTCCTCTATTGGGAAGATTGCGTGGAAGCTAATCACCTTAATCCAGTCAGGTACTATGCTGAGTTGTACCTGGGTTACATTCTGAGTAAGGCTCAGTTTTCTCTGGTTTGCCTCTCCTCTGATGGCCTAGCTCACTCGAGCTTTCAACGGTATAAGTGATAGCTTCACTGGGGCCCATTGAGATAGTCTCATCTGAGCTTTTTTAACCTCAACTTAGCACAGCTCAGAATTTGCCAAGTATTTTGAAGGGAAAACTAGGTGTGTGTTTCAGGCCCTTTGGCTCTCCAGGTCTGTCACTACAGCCTTGCAAGAATTGCTGAAAGCTATTTTCTCTGTCTCTAGCAGCAGTCTTCTTCCAGGACAAAGCCCAGATTATCACTCTCTCACCTTCACCCCAAACCAGCAAAGACCTCCAGGGGAGAGCGGCTGCAGAGTTTACCTCTCTGTTCTTTCCTCTCTAGAATCTTAGTCCCCCTCTTCTTTGTTTCAGCCCCTCTCTGATACTTTTAGTAAGTTATCCAGCTTACTTTTTGTAAGTTTTCCAACTTTTCTTCTTATTCTTAGCAGGGACATTGGTCTGCCACAAACCACTCTCTTCTGGAAGCAAAATGTCAGTGAGTTTTTAATTTCTGTTATTACATTTTTTTCATTTCTGAAGATTATATTCTGATCATTCCCCAAATCCAGTTGGTCATTTTTATGGTCCCTTGTTCCTACCTCATATTTTCAATTCCTTTTTATCTTATACATTTTAAACATGCTTATTCTGTATTTGATTTCTGATCATTTTAATATCTGAAGTATTCACTGCTCCAATTTTGCGGTATTTTCCACTAGCTACATTTTTGCTGCCATGTTTCTTTGGATGTTTGGTGATTCATGAATATGAGCCTATATTTCTTAGAATTATCCTCTGCGGGACTTTTCAGGGCCTGGGTTGAAGGTCGGTTCCTCCATAAAGGCTTCACATTTGCTTCTGTTAATCACCTGGGAACACATACAGGCTTTAGAGCACTTTAGAAACTTAATTGGAATTTTACTGGACCACTTAAATGATGATAATTTGGGTTGAAAACCCACATGAGGGCTAGCTTATGGTTATCAAATTCATGACAGTTCCCATGTTTATGGATTGGAGGAATTAATATTGCTAAAATGTCCCTACTACCAAAAGCAATCCACAGATTGCACAGAATGCAATCCCTATCAAGGTTCCAGTGGCATTTTTCACAGAAGTATAGAAAACAATCCTAAAATTTAAATGGGACACAAAAGACCTCAAATAGCCAAAGCAATTCTGAGAGAACAAAGTAGGAGGCATCACACTTCTGATTTCAAGCTATACTATGAAGCTAAGGACAGTACTAGCAGAAAAAGAGACAAACAGACCAATGGAACAGAATTGAGTTTATCAACTAATATTTGACAAGGGAGCCAAGAATACTCGAGAAAAGACAGTTTGTTCAATAATGGTGCTGGGGGTGGGGGGTACTTGGATAGTTAAGTCAGTGAAGCATCTAACTCTTGATTTTGGCTCAGGTCATGACTTCATGATTCATGGTTTTTAGCCCCATGTTGGGCTTTGCACTGACAGCGCGGAGCCTGCTTGGAATTCTCTCTCCTGTCTTTCTGCCCTTCCTCCCACTCTCTCTCAAAATAAATAAGTAAACAAAATAAATAAATAATGGTGCTGGGAAAACTGGATATTCACATGTAAAACAAAAAAATGAAACTAGACCCCGTCCGGCACTACTCACAAAAATTAACTTGAAATCAATTAAAGGCTTAAATATAACACCTGAAACCATGAAACTCTTAGAAGAAAACATAGCAACAAAGCTCCTTGACATGGGTCTTGGCATTGGTTTTTTGGATATGACACCTAAAACACAAGCAACGAAATCAAAAATAAACAAGTGGGATTACATCAAACTGAAAAGCTGCACAACAAACAAAACCATTGACAAAGTGAAAAGACAACCTGCAGAATGGGAAAAAATATTTGCAACCGTATACCTGATAAGGGATTAATATCCAAAAACGTATAACTCATTAGCATAAAAACAGTCCAATTAAAAATGAACAAAAGACCTAATTAGGCATTTTTTCCAAAGAAGATATATAAAGGGCCAACAGGTATATGAAAAGATACTCAACATTACTAGGCATTAGGTAGAAGCAGATCAAAACCACACAGGGATATCACTTCATACCTGTTAAAGTGGCCATCATCAAAAAAGATAATAAATAAATGCTGGTGAGGGAACCCTTGTATATTGTTCAGATTATAAACTGGCACAGCCACTATGGAAAACAGTATGGAAGATCCTCAAAAATTTTAAAATAGAATTACCATATGATCCAGCAATTCCACTTCTGGAAATATGTCCAGAATACATGAAAACACTACCTCAAAAGGATGTCTGCACCCTCATGTTTCTAGAACCATTATTTACAGTAGCTAAGACATAGAAACAACCTAAGTGTCCATCAACAGACAAATAGATAAAGAAGCTGTGGTCTATATACACAATGGAATATCATTCAGTCATAAAAAAGGAAATGCTATCATTGCAACAACGTGGATGAAACTTGAGGGCATTACGCTAAGTGAAATAAGACAGACAAAGACAAATACCGTATGGTCTCACTCCTATGTGGAATCTTAAAAGTGTTCATAGAGGGAGATTTTTTTTATTCTCCATTCATAGCCCAAGTTTAAGATTTTTTCCTTGAGTGGACCCTGGACTTTGTCCCCTATCCCCTGTGCCACTAAGAAGTACATGAAAACCAAAGCTCAAATTCACCCCCATCATAGGGCAAATGCTTTCAAAGTAAAAACTGCTTACCATTGAGGGTTCCCAGTTTTCCTTAGGTGTAGGCCTCTGTGTATTCCTCACCAACTAGCCAATACACTGATGGATTTGTGAAGCTATCTGTCATTTTCTATCCAGCATTTTTAGTTGCTTACTGAGAGAGGTTCCAGGTTCATCATAGCAGGAAACAGTAGTCAGGACTGAATGTTATTAAATGTGTACACACACACACACACACACACACACAGATATAATTGCACTGCTAATAAAATTTTCTGAATTTAGTTCCAAATTTAGTATCACTTGTATACATGATTAAAATGAGTAGATAATAAATTTACTTTCCAAGATCCATAATTGCAGCTCTTTGTCCCCACCAGTAACTACAAGCAGTTTTTCATTAAAGAAAAGAAAATGATTGAATAATCCAAATTAGCCTGGGCAAGAAAACTAACAGCTGCTTAAGATGAAATGTTTGAGTTATGAGCCATGTGCCACTTTGGTTTATCTGCAGCCAAAAGGTTTAGAATCCTTATTCAATTAACCATGTTGCTTGGGAGGGCCTGGTTGCCCTGAATAAGAGCTGCCTGGTGATGAGTAAGAGGTATTCGTGACACACAAGTTCAGACCTTGCAACTCTGTTTTTGTTGTTTGAACTTTCTTCTCTGTTGTAGCTAGGGATCCGGCGTGGAATTTAAACACTTGTGTGGTAACTCCATTCCTTCAGCCATTGTGTTGTTAAGCTCTAGCTAACGAACTTTTAACACTGGCTTGATGTAAAGCAAGACTGAGAAAATAGCCCCCATCAACATTTCTGGTTTTATAATTAAAAACTATATGATTTCTGTGTCTTTAAGAAGTAAGATGCTCATGCCTGTGGAGTCTAGCTGTTCCCCCAAAAGTAACCTTCGTAATATGTGTGAAAAATAAATAAACCAAGGTGCATCTAAGAAAGCTGAAATTAAGAAATGACTTACATTTCAAAAATCATACCTCTTTTAACAGAAACTCCAACATGCATACCTGTATTAAAACTTAGGAACTTTGCCTAAAATAAAGGAAACAAACTTATGTAACATTTGGAAAGGTGAGTATTGCTAAACATACCGGTCAAGTATACTTTGTCTCATGTGGCCCTTTTCTTCCAGGCCAACAGTTTTTGTTGCCTAGGGAGATCCTCCTGATAATGTCACAAAGAATGTTTCTCAGACCCATATAGATTGTGTACACGTCGGCTTGCTAAAGACAAGTTTTGATTTTAAATCTCTAAACTTCAGTTTGTTTCTAAGCATACTGTTTGAAACAAAAAACAGGTGAATAGACGAGAGAAGACTCAATTTCTTCTCCCACTCATCAACCACTTCTGAAGATGATTCTGGCTGAGAAAATTTAAATACAGTTTGAATAATGATATGTAATTTGACATAAAATGTCTCAGAATTTGAAGAATTGCTTTGAAGAATTACTATCCACTTGAACATACACACTGATTTCTGATGTTTTATGTCACAATCTTTTCATGTTACAAAATTAGATTTGTTTTTTGCATCTTATTTTCTTCAACTGCAGTCATATTATAAAGCACAGTTGTATACTTTCATTTAGGTGACATGAAGACATCTTTTCATTTAAGTTAATACCTAATCTTGTTTGTCAAATAGAAGCAAAGAAACACCTTTGAAATCAGCAGTTTCAATTAAAACTTCAGTCATATCAAAATAATAATTTTATTTCTGTGTTTATAAAAAATGCAACAGCTGTTCAGGAAACACAGCTATATCGCAGACTGAAAATTTAAATGTTGCAGATATTATTGTCTTTCAGTTGCGGTAAGACAAACAGTGGTTTTATTATTTCAAGAATCAAAGAATGAACCGTATGTGTACTGTTTTGTTTGGGTTGTTTGTTTTTTAGATTTTTTAGGAAAGTTTTCTGGTTCCATATTAGATTTAAAAAAAAAAAAAAAACCAATTGACCAAATCATACCTGGAAACTCAGGCACATTATTTTGTTTTCATATGGATGGCAAGAAAATTAATAGAATTGACTTTCTTTCATACTAATACCTTTGACCTGTGCTCCAAGCCTACTCTCCATTTCAGTTCCTACCCTATATTTTCATTATTGAATTCATTTACCATTTTTAAGCCTCTACTCAGTCAAATCCACCTTCGTGTGTTTAAATCCAATTCATCCTTCAAGAATACTTACACGCCACCCCCGGCATGAAGCTTTCCCTAATTCCTCACCCTAACCTCACCACCAAGCCACAGTTAATCTCTCTTCTATATGCCTCATAGCTCTGTCTTCATCTGTATTAGGGCAGTTATTAGTATTCCTGTATAGTATTCCTGTACTATCTACCATTACAATGCAGCTTCTACAGGTCAGAGATTGTCCATATTTCTTTGCACAGGTAAAATACTTGGTAAATAGTCATTCTTGTTAATGACAAAAACTAAATCTTCCAACTGTATTGTTTTATAAACATTTGTGTGATGTGTCTTTTAATAAAAGATGAAGATTTGAGTGTCATTTCCCAAAATAGTGGTGTTAAAATACATTAGCATGTCAAATTATTTAGCACTTGGCATATTATCAGGTGAAACGTGCTCATCTGAAGACTTTAACTTTTAACCATAATAAGTTTAAAGTGAAGAGTTTCGGTCTTTTGTGTTGTTTGTTTGATTTTGATTAGGTTTGGTTTTTTAAACAGAATTTCTTGTGTAACTGTCAAATGTTGGTCCCTATAAAGTTGAAATCTTACTCTATGATAAAGTGAAGACATGGTTCCATTGTCTTGGAAAGTTTAAACAAAATTTCCAGACCCCAAAATAGGCCATTTAACTCTTTATTGAACAATGCTAATAACTAAATTGCTTTCTGGAATCAAGTGTATCAAAAATCAAAGAGAGAGAATGCAAGCAATGTATAAACCAATGTGTGTTTGGATGTCTGTTGATATTGCTGTGATGTACTTTAAATCATGATTTCAAATTCATTGATTCTTCATTTCCAAAAAGTAAAATTTCCTAAATTCTGATTATTTTGATAAATTTTCTTGTTATTTTACTTTCTAGTTACGTATTATTCTTTTAGTTCTAAGCCATATTTTAAGATATGTGAGAACAAATAAATTGTGCATGAACATTTCCCATCAAGTGGCAGCTTCAAAAATTAATATTCAGCAACTAATTTTCTCTCTCTTCTCCACCAGTTTTCATTGTATAACTCGTTTAATGAAGATCCTAAAGCTTAAAAAATGCGTATCATTTTCCAATAAATAGGTCAGTTATATCAAAGCCTTTTTGAAACACTCAAGCATAGAATATTCACTACATTTACTTGTATGACTATGAATGACATTAACACACTGAAAATCTTCAAGTTCCTTAAAGAAGTTTTTTCTCATAAATTAACCCTGGCTGCCTAACCAAATTACATTTTCAAGAAAGTATGTCCTCTGAAATTGCTTATAGTATGTACCTCACACACAAAGTTACCTATCTTAGTTACTCTGGTTGCCAGCAGAGTGATTCACTTTCAATAACAGTTTTGTTTGTAATTTTCTAGGAACTACAGCCCTTTACTCATCAAGCAACAGTAAACCAAAACTGCCAACATTGTTTACCATGTTGAAAAATTAAAATTATCTTCATGAATAGTGCTCAAATGCTGGTACATGGCTAAATGAATCATCTTTGTCTTAAAGCAGAAAGGTTAGACTTTACCTATGTTTAAGAGTTAATTTTTCTTGAAATTCATCAGACAAGAAACAGAAAATGCTGTAGATTTTTAGCGTTTGTCTTGAACATCTGAAGTTCTTTTAGCTAGTAATTTTTTACTTGGAATTGTATCTTTAATCCGAGGATCTCCCATCTCTTTGAAGCCAGTTAATTAAAACACATAGTCATCGTATAGAACTTTCACATTTGGGTAAAATGAGAACAACGGAATTGAATAACTTTTATAATGTGACCTAAGCAAGCATTTTCAAATACAAATGTGTATCCACTCTTAAGTTCCCGCTTTCCTATCTGTCTGTTAAAAGCTGAAAGTTGTGCCATCATGGTTAATGTTTTGACAGATTTTATCATAAACCTTGCTGTTGTAAATTTGCCTTGAGCCAAAATTTAACATGTTGTAAGCCCAGAAACAGTTTTTACTGTTAGTGACCAGAAAAGGAAATAAATCAATTATGCTCTTCTAAATGATGGGAGTATAGAGTTTAACTCTTTAAAAGTTATACATTACTCAAAATATAGGAGTAATATTCATTTTGTATGTTCAAGGCCTCTCAACTGTCAATACAACATACATAAACACTTTTGTGACTATCACAAGGAAGAACATACCAAACGAAATACTATGTGGCTTGTATGTGCTCACTAAATTTTATAACCAAAATATTATCCTGAAGTTTTCATTAAAATGCCCATTGCCTTAGTATGTGGAATAAAAAATTTAGGCCCTCAACATGTGATTGATTCAAACACTATAGGGTAATCCACTTTGTTTCCAGATAATTTATCAGAATGTTCTTTAGTTGGACCCCATTTTATTGTTTCTGTCATCTATTTTTTGATAACTACTTAGAGTATTCTATTACACATACCCCCAATCACTGCTATTTCTTAAAGCCTAAAGACCTAGATTTTTTTTCTCTCTCTAAAACATCTTTAATGACCATGACCATTAATATTTACTCATAAATGCATTTGTACACAGGCTTAACCATTGTACATGAGTGAAGGAAAAAAAGGTTGTTACCCAGTTCTTTACCCTAGAATAAATCAAATCAACAAATATTTATCGAATGTCTACTATGTGCAAATAGCCCTGGACTGGTCAGCTTTTAAAAGCCATCCAACTTTTCACATTGACAAATCAAAGCATTATTATTTCAAGCATTGCAGAAGCTGTCTCCATGTCCTTTAGGTGACAAAGCCTATGAGGACTCTGGATTACTTGGAATAAAGAAAGACAAGGAAGAGAAAGCTAAATAACAGACTGAAAAGAGGAGAAAAACTAACCTAAAATTCCACCGATGGATTGCATCATGTATGTATGTATATATACACGTATGTGTGTATGAGTTTATGTGCATGAGTATATTTTATGTGTGTGTGTGTATTTATACACACATATACACACTAAGAGAAGAATGAGTGAATTTGAGAAAAACAGACTTTGTTAAGGTGATAGAAGAATGAGCACTTACATTTGAGTTCAGAGCTTTGCTTTAAAAGTAGGCTTAAATGTCTGATTACTGTTCTATAATACTAAATCCTGTGGTATAATGAAAACAAAATACATCATAGTATAACAGAAAGATTACTCAACTTAGTGCCCCAAGTTCTAAAACCTAGCTTGCCCTAAAATCTATTAGAAGATGACCTCCTCAATCAATAGATCTATACTAGAAGTGACCTTTACATTATTACTATAGAAAACTGTTGCAGAGGTCTAAATAAGAAGTTAATCTGATCATAAATAAGACACTTAAATGCTCATTTTAAAGATTCTACTTAGTATTAGGAACTAAATAAAAACTAGTAGTAAGAGACAAAACTTACATATATTATTATATATTGTGCTATGCCATCATGCTACATATTATACTATGCTATATTATACTACATATTATGCTATAATTGTCTCTGCATTTCATTTTGTTAATCGGTAAAAGATAAATAACATATTATCTACCCACATCAAATAATGAAATGCATTTCCTTAGTGAGGTATAAAAGGGAGGCCAGTGATAATTTCCAGCTTTACCAAATAGAATTAGTCCTGGCTACTTTGCATAGTAGGTATGTATATATGTTGGCCATTGAAGATGCTGTCTCTGATATTCTCACAGAGGATGTCTGGTGTCAATTTTAAAATATTTGTTTAGAAGAACTAATGTTTTAATATTCATTTTTGCCTCCTATTGGTAGACTAAGTTTAATTTCCAATGAAAGTCAAAGCAGACTCCTTAAATAATCTTTTTAAGCAGCATTTATCTATGCTAAAGTGCCTGAAACTAATTTCTCAGTTTTTGTGTAGGGAGAAAAAATGTTATAGCTCTATTATTCAAAGTTTATGTTCTGTTATAAAATTGTTGGTTATTAAAATCACTTTGAAGCAAAATTATCTTCTCATATATCTAATTATTTGATACTTCATCTATCTAGTTGAAATTTATTTTCGATGCATACTCTAATTGCTCTATAGTAAATTTTGGGTTTCTTCCCAGCTACTGTCTTTCTTTTCTTGTAAAACCATGCTGTTGACCTTTGTAAATACAGGAATCACTTTCAGTGTATTACTACACTGATTTGATCTCTTTCATTTATTTCCTTGGTATATTGTAATTAATGTCTTTGGATGTTTTCTAAATAAGATTTCACTTGGATGGTCCAGATCTAAATGCTTATGTTCATGAAGAAATATTATTTTTAGAGTTGTTTCTAATTTTCATTTCATTTTCCCCTCCTTTGACCAGAATTCCCAATACTAAGACCCTCTCACCTAGGACCTACCCTGGATTCACCTGCCCCCTTGTGGTGTTCCTCTCTGAATAGTTAATTGATTTCTGAAATTGGACTTGATGTTACATATCCTGAGAAGAGAAATCTCATTCCATTACTCTTGTCTAGCAGTGTAGGGTCAGAAAAGTTTTCTTCTCTTAGCCACTGGCTAACACAAAAAGAGAAAAGAAGTGTTGTGGGGGTTTTTTTTATATTACATATTTTGGGGTTTTTTGTTTTAAATTCAGAGCACAAGAAGGAAATTGGGCAAGAAATAAGTAGATTGGAATAAATGATGAAAATTAATTTTGCCTAAAATCAATATTAGTGACCTGAAGATCGATAAGGTAAAGACATGTTTCAAAACTTATCATAAAGCAACTTAAAATCAAGTTCTTTCTATGTCCATGTCTCCTTTTTCACTGAGTGGAGGAAGAAGGGAGAATGCTATCCTGTTTTATTTAAATGTTAAATAGATTTCATAAGCCTTTCATCAATGATGAATTCATAAATATAAAAAATAGATTAAACCTCATGTCCTGTGTAGTTAGATATGTCTGATATGATTGACGCGAATACATTTTTGTTTCCCTTTCCCAAAAAGGAATCCCTTCACATGCCTCAGGACCAATGTTTACATCTTCAGTTGAAGTCAATAGAATTTGCACATGGAAGAGGGCTATATGGGGTCAATGGATAAATTACCTAGTCACAAATTCAGAGACATTTTGTAAGAATAAGGACTTAAGAATTAAGCTACTAGTTAATAAAGAATAATATCAAGATAAAAGAAAGGGAAAAGGAAAGAGAAGTATTTACATAATGAATTTGTCTTTCTTAACAGGAAGAGATGGATTAATAAATTATTATTAACAAGTACATTTTTAAATATATCATTTTCTTTTAACTGTAAATATTTCTAGTAGAAAAGAGTTGTTTCTTTCTATGCTGATCTGCCTCCCACCCCCACTCCCCACCAAAGCTTGATTTGATTGAATAATAGTGATCCGTCGTGGCAGTTTAAACTTCACAGCGCCTCCCTTGAGATCTGGAAGGAACAGTACGCAGGCTTTAATAAAGCTATATGTAGTCCAACTGCCAAGTTTCTAGCACCCACCGCTCCTTTGCAGTTTCTCTTCTATTTGTAACAGTTGACCTACTAACAGGTTCCCAGAAACACAGGTTCAGATTTTGGCAGGCTTACCTCACCTCTTTGTCCTTCCAAAGTACATAAATGCTAAACTGTGTTCACAGTGAGGAAGGGAGAGTCATTCCAATGAGACTTTTAAAAATCAAGACCCTTTCTGCTCCCCACCAAGTTACTGCCATCCTCTCCAAAGGAATCAAGTTTTTGTCAGTGTGCCCTTGGCATAATTTCTTCAGCCTGGATTAAACACAGGTGACTGAGAGTCTACCTTATCTTCACAGGGCATTAGTCACTCTATAAAAGTTAAATTTATTATGAAATACTTTGTTTGTGTTAACATATATCTTCTCTGGGAAGTTGGAAACAAAGGCATGTCCTTTAAGACTCCATATGGGGAAAACACATCCTCCTTTGGAATTTAACCTTAATTTGAACCAAGATCTGTGAAAGAAAAGCACTTTAGTGTATTGTTCCCCTGCTCCACCCATCTATCCCTTATCTAAATGGGGTTACTGTTGCTTCGTGTTTTTTAACTCTTCTCGTTCCAAATCTTGCTTTCCTGAGTTTAAAATTTATCTCAGTAGAGAAATGTATTAAAATAATTGTGGCAAACAGTTGTGCTTTGCTTTTAAGGATAAGTGATTTTATGTAACATGTTAATTCTGATCTTTAAAATTAAACGTATAGCCAGTTTATACTCACATACGTTGTTTTAACAAATGGTGAATTTTAAAGAATATTTTATTCCCTAAAAGATTTATTTCCTGAAAATCCTCTCTCAGATTCTCTTACTGGCATTGTCATGTAGGCATAGTTTCTACTTGATTAGAAGTTAAAAACAATTAGAAGAAAGGTTTACATTAAGAATGATGATGAGGTATATTTGAAAGACCAATTTTCAAGACTTCTGATTTCCTTCAGTCTGTTTGCAAAATCTTTGTAATGCTTTCACTGTATCTCAGTCCATAGACGGCCCAATTTTCCAATACAAAAGCAAAAGCAAAGCTTTCATTGCAGCTACCCTCATCATAACAGACTACGTGTTTATAAACATCAAGGAAACTATTTCCAAAAAATAATATTTAAGTTGACATTTAAAAAATACTGTGTGTGTGAGTGCTTAGTTTCTTTCATTTAATAACATCTACCAACAAACTTGTAATTATCCAAATGATTTTCCTTCATTGACTTATGTTACACTAAGGAAAAATCACAAACTAAATTTGAATATAAACTTAGATTTTTATTTATTAAAAGAACACAATTTCAAAATGGACACATACAGAGACTCAGTGGGTTGAGCTTCCAACTCTTGACTTCAGCTCAGGTCATGATCCTAGAGTCGTGCCCCAAGTCAGGCCCCACATTGAGCATGTAGCCTGCTTATGATTCTCTCTTCCTCTGACCTTCTCGCCCGCTTGTGCGGTCTTCTCTCTCTCTAGAATAAAATAAAATAAAAATTGAAGCATCCCTACCGACCATGAACTGTATTACTAGACAAGACTTTGTTAGATGAACTTAGAAATAATTTAAAAATACCATAAATTCCATGGAAATTATTTATTTTTATTAATTTTTATTTACCTTTAGAACTCCAACACTAACTAGAACATATGGAACATAGAAGACACTTAAAAGTATTTAATTCAAAATACTACTTACCTAAAGAAATCACAATATGACACAGTCACAAGAAGTATGGATAACAGACTGTAGCCACAGGTGAGGGTTAGGGGATAAGAGAATCAATTGTAAAACCTCTAAGCCTTATTAATATATTAATCATTTAATGACAACACATAAGTTACAGTACAAGTGAAGGCGGAAGTAATGTTCTCAGAAGAAATGTTTCTATGCCAGTTATATTTGGAAGTCTTCAGTATTTTTCTAAAAGTATATCCTAATGAGAGGATTGAAAGAGATACTAGAGAGGGTTTTATTGTTTGTATTTATCAGTAATCCAGACAACACCATCCCAGTGCTAAGGATACGAAGTTGACTGGAAATCACAGTCCAGAGGGAATGATGTAGCAGTAAATGACTATAATACAGTGTGGGAGATACCATAATAGAGGCAGGCTCAGAATGCTTTAGCAAAACAGGTGAGAAGGCATCTTGCCTTGCTGATGAGATTAAGGAAGGCTTCCCAGAGGAGATGGTGTTTGGGTTAAGTGCCACTGGGACTAGTAATTAAGGAGTGCATGGTGATTTTAACCAGAGCAATTTCTACTCTAATAAGATACAAAATCCAAATTGCAGACAATTAGAAGTGAAGGAAACATAGAAATGGAGACAGTGAGTGTAGACTGCTTTTCCCAGGAAACTACCTTCTAACTCTCCTTACTTGCTGCCTCTGAATAGATTTAATAAAGAATTTACATATTGCACAACACAATTAAGTGCTGTTGCTAGTAATAGATTTTTTTCTGCGTGTTAGTGAATAAATCATATTCCATTTGTACAAGCTCAGTAACATGAACCTTCCAGCAAGAGCCTTATCGCTTGACAGAGGATCAGAGCTACACCTTTCATTGTCAGTGTCTTTGATCCCCAATTCTTCTCTTCCCCCTTTCTATTCCGGACCTTCACAGTCTCAGTTGCCAAGTATACCTGGATGAAACTTTCTCTTTCCTCCCTGTCTTCTTCCATCTTTCTCATAATTTCTCTTTGTACCTCTAACCATATATCCTCATGTGATCCAAATAGTTTAGTATCTATACTATTATAGATAGTAATGTAGTATACTATATTACTATAGTAATAGTATATATTATAGTATATATATATAATATATAGATATAGTATAGTATATAGTATATATAGATAGTAATATAGATATAGTATCTATACTATATTAGCATCTTTCTGATGCTAAGTATTACTTACTGAATACACTTCCAAATTTCTTAGAGCATTCAAGGCCCTCCAGACTTTTGTTCCAGACACCTTCTCAGCTTTATCTTCCTGTACCCTCCTCTTTCATACTTCAACTTCACCTTCCCCTGTATACACCCTAAACTGTCTGGCTTCCATTTCCTGACACTGTTAACCCCCACCTGGAAGTGCCCCCTCCCTCCAATCTCATGTCTAAATCCTGTCTGACATTTATGGTCTTACTCACTTGTCATATTCCCTATAAATTCCTTTTTTGATCTTCCCAATAGTACTTTTTTTTCTCTTTTATTTTTTATTTTTTAAAATTTACATCCAAATTAGCATATAGTGCAGCAGTGATTTCAGGAGTAGATTCCTTAATGCCCCTTACCCATTTAGCCCATCCCCCCTCCCACACCCCCTCACAAACCCTCAGTTTGTTCTCCATATTTATGAGTCTCTTCTGTTTTGTCCCCCTCCCTGTTTTTATGTTATTTTTGTTTCCCTTCCCTTATGTTCATCTGTTTTGTCTCTTAAAGTCCTCATATGAGTGAAGTCATATGATTTTTGTCTTTCTGTGACTAATTTCACTTAGCATAATACCCTCCAGTTCCATCCACGTAGTTGCAAATGGCAAGATTTCATTCTTTTTGATTGCCGAGTAATACTCCATTGGTGTGTGTGTGTGTGTGTGTGTGTGTGTGTGTATCCATTCATCTATCGATGGACATTTTTGGGCTCTTTCCATACTTTGGCTATTGTTGATAGTGCTGCTATAAACATGGGGGTGCATGTGTCCCTTTGAAACAGCACAGCTGTATCCCTTGGATAAATGCCTAGTAGTGCAATTGCTGGTTCGTAGGGTAGTTCTATTTTTAGTTTTTTGAGGAACCTCCATACTGTTTTCCAGAGCGGCTGCACCAGTTTGCATTCCCACCAACAATGCAAAAGAGATCCTCTTTCTCTGCATCCTCGCCAACATCTGTTGCTGCCTGAGTTGTTCATGTTAGCCATTCTGACAGGTGTAAGGTTGTATCTCATTGTGGTTTTGATTTGTATTTCCCTGATGATGAGTGATGTTGAGCATTTTTTCATGTGTCGGTTGGCCATCTGGATGTCTTCTTTGGAGATGTGTCTATTCATGTCTTTGGCCCATTTCTTCACTGAATTATTTGTTTTTTGGGTGTTGAGTTTGATAAGTTCTTTATAGATTTTTGTCTTTATCTGATATGTCATTTGCAAATATCTTCTCCCATTCTGTCGGTTGCCTTTTAGTTTTGCTGATGGTTTCCTTTGCTGTGCAGAAGCTTTTTATTTTGATGAGGTCCCAGTAGTTCATTTTTGCTTTTGTTTCCCTTGCCTCCAGAGATGTGTTGAGTAAGAAGTTGCTGCAGCCAAGATCAAAGAGGTTTTTGCCTGCTTTCTCCTCCAGGATTTTGATGGCTTCCTGACTTACATTTAGGTCTTTCATCCATTTTGAGTTTATTTTTGTGTATGGTGTAAGAAAGTTGTCCAGGTTCATTCTTCTGCATGTCGTTGTCCAGTTTTCCCAGCATCATTTGCTGAAGAGACTGTCTTTATTCCATTGGATATTCTTTCCTGCTTTGTCAAAGATGAGTTGGCCATACGTTTGTGGGTCCATATCTGGGTTCTCTATTCTGTTCCATTGATCTGAGTGTCTGTTCTTGTGCCAGTACCATACTGTCTTGATGATTACAGCTTTGTAGTATAGCTTGAAGTCTGGGATTGTGATGCCTCCCCAATATTACTTTTATTCTCCATCTCAGTTTTTTATGTGTCTCTATGCCATTCATTTATTCAGCAAAACTTTACTGAGTACCTACTATATGCCAGAAACCAAAATGACCATTTTCTACTTTTTTTTCCCCACAGTTGACTAACTATTTTATCTCACCACTCCTATCACGCTAAATTCTTTAAGATCAAGAATCATCTAATATAGCTCTGGAAGTATCTATTACAATGCTTTCCACTAGTAATTGTACAAGTGTGTTGATTTCATTTATTAATGAATAAATTAATCTCAAATGGAGATCCATCCTCTGAAATTCAGTGAAACAAAGATAGCACTCAAATCTTTTATTCTCCCTGCCATGAAGTTCTCTCCTATCATTGTCTGCAAGAATACAGTTTGTCACTTCCTCAGTTTAACTGTCTTATGGCACTTAACAAAATGGTATTTGGCTTCCTTGTATTTGTTCTCTTAAATTCTTCCCTATCTTCAGCTCCATATATTCCACTGAAAGATACCAAGAGTTGTAATATTAATCAAGTCCCTCCACTTTACCTCCATGACGACCTCACTTATGGTATGGTGACCATGCTACAATTTCCTTCTTAAAAGGGTCGTTCAACTCCAGTTTCCTTCTTTTGACCTATCCTACATAAGTTAGCTTTGAATTTAGACTCAGATTGTATTTGTTTTCAAATCTTTCCTCTTTCTGTAGCCATTACAAAAACTGTTTAATACTAACACACTTCCATTTCTTCCCTGATCTTCCATCTTCTTGCTATTTGGCAACAATCTTAGTTTAAAATGCGCTTCACTTCTAGAACATTCTACCTCTTCACTCTCATCAGCACAGTTTACTTACTGTATCACTCCAGCTATCTTTAACACAGCTTAAAACCTGTTTTTAAGGGAGTTTTTAAAAATTAACCTAGATTTGTGTGTCACTAGATTCTCTATATATTGTTCAATCACTAAAGTAATTGAAACAAATTTTATCCTTCTCTATGAGTCCTCTGCTAAAGACATTACCTAATCCAAATAGTGTAATATTCAATATGAATCCCATACACTGATCTGTATTTTAAATGTAAAGTTTTGCTTTTCATGATGGTGTTAATCTGTGGTTTTCTGCCCTTTAAGTAGAACAAATATAATAAATAGTGCCAAGATACTCAACTCTGCTAGAATTACAATATATAAGCAAATGATCTTTATTGACTAATTAACCAAATACAGAAAAATTAATGCTAGCATAACATGACTTCAAACATATTCCAGTTCCTAAAATATGGGTAAGAGACTGAATGTGAGGCTTGAATGCAAGAATTACCAAGATTTGATGGTCAGCGACTAGGGTTTAGAATATAATAAGGAAAAGTCTTCTTCTTCCAACTATAACAGAGTTGCTAAAATCTGATTAATTCACTCACTGAGAATAACTATAAAACTTGGACAAAATACTTTACTAAATATATAAAGAACTAAGAAGAGACTTTGTCAGTTCCATGATGCTGGGGAGACAAAAATTGGAGGGCAATTCTCACCAAAGAGAAGAGACTCAGCTTTGGGGTCAGACCTAGGGAAAGGTATTCCATAGGAGTAAAGATACATTGTAAATAGAACAGCTTCAACTATATCAAGGTGATCTTCCCAAATTCACATACGCCTAAGATACTCACCAATACAAGATGGAATTTGGAGGAAGGATGGGGAATTTGCCTGTGCTCTAGACCCTGCACTGAATAGGAGGCTGCCTGCCACTGGAGGAGATGTCTGGGGCCTGCCTAAGACCAAGATGGGAGCTGGAGAGCTGAGTAACCCTCCCTGACCCACTGTGAGCCTTGCATCTAATAGCAGGTAACAGCCATGTACTTCTGGGGGGAATAAAAATATAGAAATAGACTCTGTCTATGCTGCAGGCATTGATAGCCTGCTGAAATCTGAGGGTGGAACAGAGAAACTGAGAAAAGAAAGAAAGAAAAAAGGAAGGAAGGAAGGAAAGAAGAAAAAAGAAAAGAAAGAATGAAACAAAGAAAGAAAAAAAAAGAAAAGAAAAGAAAAAAAAGAAAGAGAAAAAAACACTTCCAGCTCTCTAGGCCTCACATTGAATACAAGTTGTGGTAATCCAGCCCGTCCCTGGAAAAACTTTAAATCTGTGGTACACTAAAGGCAACTATAGCAATCACAAACCCCAGCTCACCTCAAGTGCTTACTAAATGCACTCCAATGCCCACACTCATGGCCTGACAAAAGAGATATTCCCATTTTGGGCATGTACCTCAGTTTCAATTGCTCTTTTATATATCATATTTGACATTTAATTAATTTATTTTTTTTTTAATTTTTTTTTTCAACGTTTATTTATTTTTGGGACAGAGAGAGACAGAGCATGAACGGGGGAGGGGCAGAGAGAGAGGGAGACACAGAATCGGAAACAGGCTCCAGGCTCCGAGCCATCAGCCCAGAGCCTGACGCGGGGCTCGAACTCACGGAACCCGAGATCGTGACCTGGCTGAAGTCAGACGCCCAACCGACTGCGCCACCCAGGTGCCCCTTGACATTTAATTTAAAAAAAAGAAGAAAAAAAAAAAAGACACACTGGAAAAGACACCAAGAAAACCATGTGAAAAGATAAAATAGTCAATAGAATCAGACCCAGAGATGACCCAGATGTTGGAATTATCAGACTTTGATAAGAGAAGAATAAAAAGACATATTAATTTAAAAATAGTAACAATAAGATTGTTAACTTCTCAGAATAATAGAAAATAGAATAAAATGAAAAAAAAATGAAATAAATTAAAAAAAATAAAACTTCAAAGTGCTGAAAGTAAAAAAATCAACAACCTAGAATTAAATGCCCAGGGGAAAATAAATGAGAGAATATCATAAGCAAAGCTCAACTAAAAGAAATCCTTTGGGGTGCCTGGGTGACCCGGTCACTTAAATATCCAGCTCTTGGTTTTTGCTCAGGTTATGATCTTACAGTTTGTGGGTTCGAGCTCTGCATCAGGTTCCACACTTGCAGTGTGGAGCCTACATTCTCTCTCTCTCTCCTTCTCTCTCTCCTCTCTCTCTCTCTCAAAATAATATTTTATTATTTGTTATATTGAACAGTAATCTATCTTCTTGAATTTCAACCTCCTGACCCTAATTCTTCCCTCTACAATTACACACAAATAATTCTAATTTCTCTCACGTATGCTTGAAATATTATAGTACCCTCCAATGCAACAGAAATGTTTTATTCTGTAGCCAAACATCCCCAATTTAAACCGTCCTTTGCAAGATGTGGTCCAGTACTTCTCTAACCCAGAATCTTCTAAATGTACCTCACTTTCTTCATATTTCTTAAATAGATCCCAACACATGAAACAGAGTCTTGTAGAAGCATCTGGGTGGCTAGGTTGGTTGAGTGCCCAAGTCTTGATTTCGTCTCAGGTCATGATCCCAGGGTTGTGGGACCAAGCCTCACATGGTCCACTCAGTGTGGAGCCTGCTTAATATTCACTTTCTCTCTCTCTCTCTCTCTCTCTCTCTCTCTCTCTCTCTCTCTCCCTCTCCCTCTCCCTCTCTCCCTTTTCCTCTCTCTCACTCTCCCTTTGCCCCTTCCCCCCACTCACACACTCTGTCTTTAAAATAGTAATCCAAGGCATTCTTGCTTTCCCTACTCCATGTATGCAGCAATGACATTTATCTTTTTTAAGGGGAGAAAATCATGCTATTTATTCATATGTAATTCCTAATTTTACTTCTGTGAAAGCTCTGGCTTCAAGAGGTTAGGATTTATTTTTGTTCACTTAAAGCTATTGCTCAGAAATATTAGGCTAGGAATAGTGTACAAACAAGACTTGGACAACAAGATTCTGGAGGCTATTTTAACAGATAGTGCACAGTAGTATGGGCTAAAATTGTGACCTTTGGGATGTCAAAGAAGGAAAGATTGGGATAGTGGGTGTATTGATACGGCAGACTAATTTTAGGTGGACGGGCAATAAGAGGGCAATAATGAGTCAGTGATGACTACGACTTTTCAAGCCTTAGTAGCAAAGAGAATGAGAAAAATATGGAAGTCAGGAGGCATGCCTTGTTACAGGGAGACATGTGTTGCTCTAATTTAAATTTATTGAATACTTGTAGAGAGGTATAGAAATAAGATGGGGGATTTTGTGGAGGACAGGAATGGACTTTTAGCTTCATACATGATAGCACAAGCCATAAGACAAAGGAACAAAGGGCCTATCAATGTCCTCTAGCCAAAGACCATCAGGAACATAGTATGATTGAACAAATTGGCTTTCTTACTTGTTTGCAAACAAGACCACACACGATAGGGGATCGCATGGCATTTCAGTAACTTATTATAAGATAGGGGCTCATGATAGATATTTTGGGGGAAGATTCAAGAAAGTACGACTTTGAATTGGCTACTGTCAGGATATAAGGGTAATTCTGTCATTGGGTATCTCAAGAAATCTTATTTAGAAAGAGGGAAGACTAGAACAAAGCTAAAGCTATCATTTGTAAAGAAGCAACAGTTACTAGTATTAGCAAGCATGAGGATTGTTTGCTATCTTTGTGGTTTGCAGTGACTTTATTTTTGTCTGTACTGGGACAAAATTACAAAGTGGTCTTTTTGTCTCTCCTATCATTAGAGTGTCCTTGTCTAAAGTTGGTGTTTAGTAAAAATAGTTTTTGTTTCGCAGGAGAATACCTAGGCCTACCTGTGAATGCCAGGCCAACTCCTAAAAACACCATAGCCTAGCTGGGAGCGTCAAGCCATTTTCCAAATGTTAGGGGTTGTTTTTGTCTCTCAGATCAATGGACTTAGCCTTGGGGAACTACAGTGGAAGCTGGAACAGACACAAAGATATTTATAGAGATAGAGAAGCAGTCCTGAGGAAGTGGAGAGTGAGGAAAGGCTAGTGCCAGGAGGTCCTTGGTGGGAGCGTGGTCACTATGGCTAAGAATATTCAGAACTGTTTGAGACTCTGGGTGTGGGGAAATGAAGTAAAAACATCATTGAATCAAGGTATCACTGATGATCTTCAGGGCAGAAGGTTTTTGGGTGTTTGTTTGTTTGTTTGTTTGTTTGTTTCAAGACAAGGGGCCACAGATCAAATTGCAGGGCTATGGAGAAATAGATACTGTGGGTGAAGACCACTCATTTGAAAATTTTGGCAGTGAAAAGAGCAAGAGAATATGAACTAGAAAATTTTGTGAAATCAAATTTTCCCACGAAAATAGAGGTAACCATTACATGTTTGAAGCTGAGGAGAAGGAACCATTGGAAACAGCAACAGTGGAGATGGTAGTAAAGCAGAAAAAAACAAAAAAAAAAAAAAAAACAAAACAAAACAAAAAAACAAGAGAAGGGTCTGAGAACCTCAGGACTCCTTGGCATCCTGGACTAGTAGAAGAGAACATACTGGTACAGAAATAGACATGTTGAGTTGGGGTACAGGGTAGACGAAGGAATGGATGACAGGTAAAATGGGCTTTTTCTCTTTTTCTTTTTCAGGGAAGTTAGAAACTAAGATCATCAACAAAGGGGAAAGGGAGATGCAAAAGTCTGGAGGAGGTTTAAGTCATCTGCTAAGAAGTTGTTTAGTAAATCAACAAAAGATACTGGTTTCTATTAAGTCATCTCTTTTATTAAAGAAGAAAATATAACTGTTGCTGTATATTATTAATTTATGGAGGATTAGAAGCAAGAGCCCTTCTCTTCTCAAAAGCCGGGGGTGGAGTAGGGGGGATGGTCGCCATATTTTTACATAAGAGTGGTACAAACAAACTTTCTAGATTAACTATTACTTTACACATTTGTAAGTTTTATTTTGGCTTTTGAATACTGTATCGCCCAGAGGGGGGAAGAAATCTTGCTGTTTTCAAAAGCTAAAGAACATCAACCAGAGACAATAGCCATCCAGAAGGCTGAATTCCATAGTATCTAGAGCAAAGCAAATTAAGGTCTCCACTCGCAGTCACAGAAGTGGACTCCCTGCTTTCCGCTGGATTCTGCGTATGTGTATCTAAATAACTAGCTGGCCTGCTCCTTCCTGGTATTAGCTGTGATTGAGAGATAACTCACCCGGCGGCGGTGGCGGCGGCAGTTTTTGTGCGCGCAGTAGCACATGCTCTTGTGAGCATCAAAAGGAGATGAAGCCTGATTAACCATTTTGAAATCTATCGGATGAGGAGAAGTCCTTACAAAACAACTTTTATACGCTTTAATTAAAAACGTGTTCCGGCAGCTCAGAGCTGAATGGGCTTCAGGGGGAGCAGGGCTGAGCCGGTTGCTATGACGACACCAAATCTTTTCACGCCTGGCCCTTCCCCAGCACACTCTGTCTAGCTCTGTCCAGCCATTAATTTGCCTCCATCCCATCTCTCACTGCCCCAATCCCTTGGTCTGGGAGGCAATGGAAGACCCAGTACCATCTACTTTT
Organism: Lynx canadensis; assembly: GCF_007474595.2. NCBI lineage: Eukaryota > Metazoa > Chordata > Mammalia > Carnivora > Felidae > Lynx > Lynx canadensis. The sequence continues at coordinate 86,617,904 of NC_044308.2, forward strand.
CCTGCTATGGCATCTCTCCCTCACTCCTTTTCCCTCATCATTTCATGCCTTATATTTCCCTGCCAATCTCTATTTTCTTGTTTCTCTTCAAAACAAGTTTACCCCCTGAGTTGAAAAAAAAATTTTTTTTAATGGGAGAGGGGGGGGTCACAGCATAGTAATTACTGCTTATTACCCCTCATGATAAATCCAGTTTTAGGGATCTTGAGTATAGTCAAGAAGGACCTCACTATGTTCTACCCTTTTTTTTTTTTTTCCAGGCTTAAGACTGGCTACTACACCACTCTTTCTGATGCTGAAGATAAAAAGGACTATGTTTCACTCTGTTTTAAAGTTAATTTGTGCTTATTAAGATCTCAGGTTATTCCACAAACAACTGGTATTTGTATCAACTGGTAACAATTGCAAGTGACCGTAAGACTTTGAAATACTCTGAAACATTGCAGACCTCACTTTATGTAAGAAGGCTCTTTGAACATTTTTAAAGTAGCACTTTTTATACAGAGACTTAAATAAAACCCAGTGCTATCACTTACTGTACCATAATGAAACAAAAATCGGATGGAACTTGCCCATCACAGAACCTAACTTGAGAGAATCTGGTATCTTTCAATCTTGTAGTCAGTGCATTTGTAGACTATAATATTATTAAACAACTTCTTAATGTTACTCTTTGAATCATCAGAAGGCTTACAACTTTCGTCTTGATTACAATTCCAATTTTCCCTTTCACCTATTGTGTTTTATAAGATAAGATAGGTGAGTGGAATGCGCTCATTTGTCATTTGTTCTCTCTACGTAACGCAGTCTCCTCTTACTGTGGTTACACTTCCAAAGTGAATTATTTGTCAGATTCAGTAAGCATTTCCTTTCTAATTGCCTAACTCAGTAGAGATGTTGTAACTTAAGAGACGGGTGTGGTCTGGAGTGTTGATCCTCAACATAGCATGGTCCACTGGTCACTGTATACGAAGTGAGCCCTTCAGAGCCGTGGGAGTCCAGATGAATCTGAGATTCCAAATCATAATATAACTTTGAAGCTCCAGACTCTGGCATCCCTGGAATTGAAATTTAGAAATTTAACTTCTTTTTAGAAGTTTTATAATGAACTTCCTCAGTCTTTTTACTATATAAAACCCTGACATAATGTATTCCTGACAGGCCACATGCAAATCTGTGGGCCACACACAAGTTCACAAATACTCTAAACTCTCTCTAGTACAAGGAACAGTCTCAGGGTTGGTTTCTAGATTCTATTCTTATAATTTAAGGACTTACCACATTTTAAGAGGTTGAAGTCCTTTGACTTCTTATCATAGTCATACTTAAAATGTGAAGAAGCTGCATGACCTAGTATTGGATGGCATCTCACAAATGGACCCAGTCTCCTGTTTGTAATTGCCTGATGTAATTCAAATGAATTATTGAGGTTTAACTTTATTATCCCCTTCTCAGTATTAAGAGTAAAAAATCAAAGGCTTATACATCCTAAAGGTGTTTTCCCAGCTGGGGCACTTTATTGGATCAATCTTAGGTGAGAATTAAAGGAAGTAAAGGTGTATAGATCAGCTAAATACATAGAGGCAGGCATTCAGGTATCTGAAACAGGTTTTAGAGCTAATAAAAATGTATCCTCAAAGAGGTATACTTAAAATGTAAGTCCATTTTACCTAAATATCAGAGAAAATATTCCATTGGCAAAATGTTTTGCAATGGGTATAGTGCTTCTCCATTACACTGATAAAAAAATGGGAGTCCTTCAATTCTTGACATTCAAATCTATTCTGGACCTGGCCTGGAATAACTTTGAGGGGAATAATCTTGCAGGTGAGTGGACTAGAAAACACAATAAATAAGTCTTTTCCATCACCATATTCTATGGCCCCATGATTCAGTGAATCTCAAGACTAAGTGTACTTAGGGTTTGCACTTTAGATAATACAGAATTATCATTTCTACTGAAATGTTTTACATTTCCTTCCCTCCTAATTTTGTTTCAGAGCCAAAGACATCCACATGAAAATCATGGTATATTGTGTTTACTAATTCATCCATCCTATGGTGTCCTGCTTACTTGAAGTCACATAATCCTTCATGTGTGCTCTGGCACCAGACAAATTGTTTATGTGATAAACCACAGGAGTGTCCTGTGGCTTCTGGGGTTTGGTAGATATATGTCAGAATTAAAACTTTTATTCAGAGAATGGTCCTTAGACTGGGTCTGCAATGTAGTTACTCTGAAGTACTCAAAATATCATAAAAGTTAATTCCCAGATACCTCTATCTAGATAGAACTTATTCTGGCCATACATATTATGTTAAAGTCTTATTCAAGTTGTTAATCTGTAAGATCTAAACCACTGCCATCTTTACCC